>NW_026938693.1:0-8337 GCF_032062105.1 Saccostrea cuccullata
AAAAATTCCCAACAATCATGTGTTTGTTTCCCTTTTTCATCAAGTCCACAATTTATTGAAGGTGATTTTGTAGTTAAAACCTAGTCTGTTAGGTTTTTACATTTTCTAAACAAAACATGTCATTTAACAAAAGACATATTCAAAGAAGCTGCATTACACTTTCAATATAAATAATTGATAATATTATCTGGTAAGCAGAAGTGAAGATTATTGACAAAAGTCAGCCACTTTTACCTGTATATTGAAATTGTTCTCAGCTACCACCTCCAGCAGATTAAAGCGTCATTAAAATTTGATTCTCGGGGAAAAAATGCTGAGGATCACTCTTAGGTTGTTCAAGAAAATTCAAAGAAGTTTTCACATACACAAGTAAAACTGTCCAAAACTCGTCCAATTTTCGATAGAAGCTGTATGAATTTGTAAGTTTCCATGTATTTTTTGAGTGTAAAGAAATGGATTGGTTTCGGTATATCAACAAAATACATTGGTAAGAATCGATCACGACGTCCAATTACTTTTTCACTTCTCATCAGTATTAGTTATTAAAGTAAAGCACTTAGAGGAGTTTTTTTTTCATCTGTTATGTTTTGATTTTTGACTTATTGTAAATTATTAAATAGCATTTAAAGGCTTGGTTCTTTCAATTTTCAAGTGCAATTTTAATGTTGGTTTCTTGACTACTGTTTTAAGATTACTTAAACCAAATAAAGGACAAAGAGACATATAAGAAGAAATAGGTACTAGTATATATATATAAAGTTATGCAGTCGATAAAGCGATAATTTGATCCTCTTAGTCCATAGCGGAATTCATGTTTTATGATAGGATCGACTTTTATAGGTGAAACATATGGAGAAAGCAAACACTATTCAAGAGCAAAAGTCGATAAATCAATACAAAATACCGTATAAGTAGAATTTTTAGCGAGGATTTAATTTTGGCATTAATAGCGAGGGTGTCGAAATCGCTTAAATTGAATGTCGCTATAATTAATTGCGTTTCATTTGTAATAGTTTCTTGAATTTGCATTTTAAAATCGCTAATTTAACATCTCGCTAAAAATAAATTACCGGGTTTTAAGGACAAATCGCTAAATTTGCGTCTCGCTAAAATTTCCACTTATACGGTAGGAGCAGAGCAAACAAGGACTTCCAAACCATCAGAGGTGGGATCGGATGTCATGGAGGATTGAGGATACTCTGCCGACCAGTCACACCCGCCATGTGCTCCTTTGTCATGATCGGGAAATAACGAGAAAATCCATCAAATCAACTGAAATAGATAAACTCCGTATGCAGGTGATGAAGGTATATTGCTGCATAAGTAAGGGAAGTTGACGATAGAAAAGTTAAAGTTGTCACGTTTATCATAGAGCTTTGTTGTTCGATTACCATTAACGTCTTTATCAAGTAAAATATCCAATTATGAAAGATATGTGTCAGACTCTGTGGTATCTTTTTATCTCAAGCTCAACAGTATATATTGTATCGACGTGGGAATCGAAGTACCATTGTTAATTGACAATACGTCGTCGATATATCTAAATGTCGAGTTGAAGGCAACAGCAAGTGTTTTCTTCTTTTCACACACAAGCTTTTGCAAAAATTCTGCTTCATATGATTGATTGATTGATTGTATACTGTTTAACGTCATTCTCCAGAATATTTCACAGATATGGAGACGTCACCATTGCCGGTGATCATGAAGGGCTGCAACTTTAGACCTATGCTCGGCACTTACGGCCTTTGAGCAGGGAGGGATCTTTTTCGTGCCACACCTGCTGTGACACGGGGCCTCGGTTTATTCGGTTTATCCGAAGAACCGCCCCATTTAGTCGCCTTTTACGACAAGCACGGGGGTACTGAGGACCTAGTTGCAAACCCGGATCCCCACGGGGCCTGCTTCATATGAATACAAAAATAGAACTGTTAAGAAGGAACGCTATTTCTAGCCATGGGAATTCCAATAGATTGTTTTAAGACCTGGTCTCCAAAGACCACAAAGATATTGTTAATCAGAAACTCAAGCATCTTTTTATGTCAACTTCAGAGTATTTGTGTATGCAATAAGAATGTGTTTAACAAAAACAATTTTGCAGGTAAGTAAATTTATGAGTTCCATTTTTAATGAAAAGCACCTATCAATGATATCAAAAAGCCTGGACTTTAATTTATCGTGGAGAATGGTTGTGTATCAAGTTGAAAAGTCGTCAGTTTTTAAGCTGTTGATTTTGTAAAATCTTGTGTTTTCAAATTGTTCATGAGTATCTACATCTGATTAACACCAAATCTCGAATATATTGTTGCACAGTATTATTCCTTAAGTTTTCTCCTTACAGCTATTAACATTTTAGAGAGGGGTAAAGAAAGAGGCTTGCTAAAACATTTACTGGAAGCCGCTATTTCTCTTTGTTTCTAAGTATTTTATAATGTTTTCGAATCCAATATAGATAGTTTAGTTCAAATTCATGTTTTTGTGTTTTTGAAATATTTAAAAAAGGTATTTTAAAAACTGAAATATGATTTTGAAGAAATCCCTCCTTAGAAAGTGAGCTATGGGTGTAAGTTGGATTACCATAAGTAGGATCGAAGTTCCGCTAAATACAATTAAATAACGAGCCTAACATACGAAGATAATGTTGTGACCTGCCTTCTCAGCAGGGACCAGTTCATAATGACCGTGTAATCTACCTCTTTTTTCACTTTATTTTGAATAACTGTACACAGAAGGATAATAAGTTTTCATTTTGTCCCTTAATTGCGTATATAATTTGATTATTTAACATACATCTAATACAAATAATTTATTCTGACAACATGTCAAGGACTTCTTTTTCATGTTTTGCTCATTGCCTTGTGTAATCTTCCACAGAATCCATTCTATTAAAGAAATTATGACGCCAGTTTAAAGTTACTTAATAAAGATGTAAATGATGCATTAATAATAACTTTAAAAGATATAAATAACCAATGCTTTATCAGATTGAAGCAAATAATAAGACCACAAATATAATAAAAATTATTCTAGATTTTACACATGTTAGTAAACGTATTGTTTTAAATACTTGTTTTCATTATTAACTAATTTTTCAAATTCATTTCAATTAAAACATTGATGAAACTGATAAAAATGAAACAAAAGGTAATAAAGCTAGATCGATATCTCCAACAGGAATTAATTTTTTGAAGCAAAGCATTATTAGTATTATTAGTAATTTGATTATCCGTCTGGCGGTTTTGAAATTGCATTTATTAAGCGAAAAATACACAAAATAACGAGCAGACAAAGGAATAATGAAGGGCAAAGAGTGCGATTCAACAGTTACTTTCACACTTCCGAACACCAGTGTGTACACACATTTCATGTGCTGCCTACACCATAAATTGAATAGAATGTTCAAACAAACGACGTCATTATACTTACTCATTCATCTTTGGGTGGGGATGTGCTGTGCGGCTACAAATGCGATTATGATATCATTTTAACACCTTTAACGGTTTTGAAATTGCATTTATTTTAACGAGCACAAAGGAATAATCTTCAACAGTCGGGCAATTGGGGAAAACGAAAACATTTTTATTTTATTTTCTTAGCATGAGCTACTTTTAAAAAATGCAATTATTAAACCCCCGCTCAAAAAGCTGGAGGATATAATCGGGATGTCCGTCCATCCCTCTGTTACGATTTGGGGTACCCATCTTTTATCCATAACTTTTATTATACCACTCAAAAAAAATTAGACTTCTCTGAATTTTTGTGACATAGTGCCATTGAGCGCGTCCTATTTTACTTTTTGAGCCTACGTATATTTCGGGTTTCCCATAGCAAAACATTGACACTACCATTCTTTCTTTAGTATTAAATGGTACCCATCTCTTATCCGCATCTCCTCCTATACCACTAAATAAAATTTAATGATACTTTCATAATCAATATATAACAGAGTTTTTAACTTATTATTACATATTATATTAGGAGCTTTTATATTAATGTCATAAAGAAGGATGTTCAATATTCAATCTCAAAGTCCATAAAACAATACAAAATAGAAGCAGAGAAAACACGGACCGCCGAAACATGAGGGTTTGGATCAGGTGCCATGGAGGAGTGAGCATCCCCTGCTGACCGGTCACACCCGCCGTGTGCTCCTTGTCATGATCAGAAAATAACGGAAACATCCGTCGTAAATTCAGTGTTTAAATAATGGGACTAACAATTGGTATGAAAAACGTCTGTCAACATTTCACTCAAATGGGAGGCGGGTCATCATTTAGTGAACTCAGTGCTCACAGTACCTCTAATTTTGTATTGCAAACACAGAAAGGTCAAACTATTATTTGAAAGTATACATCCACCTATACCGGATAAAATGGATTAAACTGAACATTGACTAAGTGAGCTGCTCTATGTTATAGGGGTTCTCTGATTTGGCCGAAGTCTGATCGAATATGGCGAAGAGTTTTCTTTAACGTATCGTGTTCAGACTGCTTTTCAAAAATATGTCAGATTTCCCTGCGCACTTGATGCTGAAAGGTTTAATCTTGTATAACAATGAAAACAAGAAAACATTAAAGTTACCATCAATTGTCGCCCGGGAAATATATAAAGTAAACAATGAAAATGAGTCTTGATCAACAAACTGCATCGATATGTGTAAAAAGGCATGCGTCTAATTGATGGAGACGATAGTCGCAAATATTTTTTAAAACTTGTAGTCGGATGAAAATCAATCAAAACCGATACCGTTTTAAACTTGATCAATTCCTCAAGTAAATGTTGGCTGCATAAAATATAAATTGAAGTTAGACACACGCATCATTTATATTTAAAAACGTATTAATTTTCAATTTTAGAATATAAAACATGAACTGGTGGAGAGTACGTTTTTTATCCGAGAATTAAAATTCGATGTTCTAAAAAAAGGGACCTGTGGTTGTTTCGATAGTAAATGATAAGTAACTTTATATATTAAATATGAAAAACATATACATTTTTACAGATAAACTTTATGGAAGTAAATATATTATGTATCTCGTAATTTAATAAACGGAAAGAACATTCTGAGTAACAATCTTTTCAATGTTTAGAAAACCTTTAATTCTACATAACTACTCCCACCCCAATCCCCATACACCAACACTTAAACTTATATGTATAGAGCAGCCCGGTCCTCCGGGCTGCAATAATTCTTGTTCTTATTAATCTCATAGGAAAATAAATACAGATGGTCTAATAGAAGAGTACAATACGTGATCCTCGAATTTTGTTGGAATAGTTGTTGGTATACTCCCTGGTGTCATTTCAATGTTGTTTGATATCAGTTTTAAAATTAGATTTATAAACTAATTAATATTTTCAACCATATGTATTGAGATTAATAAGAAGAACCCGGGTACAACTCTACCAAATTGTACATTCATATTCATCAACTATTTCTGTATAAAGTCAATTAGGAAAATAATTCATGAAATTAATTTGCATCGTATTTTGTTCATTTTTTATTACATTTTTTAAAAAAAATAATTTTATAAATATATTTCTTAGCGAAATTGCGAAGCAAATAATACTTTATGTATTGTGTGCAAATATGAAGCTGAATAGATGTCCAGTTCTCCAAAATATATTGTAAAAGAAAAAAAAAAAACACCTTCATCAAATTGCAAGAAACTTTAATTTTATTCTAAAGAATTGTCGAAGAATGGGGCAATGATTTCGTTTAAGATGAATACAAACTCATCTCTGATATTACTTTACAATTTTAATATCAGCAGAAAAATTTGAAATAACATCAATATCATTTTAACGAACGGAGCAATTTTGACACATTAATACAAAAGATTGCATTGGAAAGGTGGCATATGTTCACATCAATTGAACCATACCTAGTAATTAGTTCAAAACAAATTCCTCTCAATACTTTTCATTGATAGTATATAAGTAATTAATGCGGAAAACATATTGAGGGTAAATAAATAACAAAAATTATAGTCTGTCTAACGATGCAAACAAAATCGAATTTTGCATTCTCTTGAAAAAGATGTCAATATACTTGTAATCAAGTATTGTGATATCAGGTTTTCTCTCTGAATCTTAAAAGTGCCAAGCCGATCCCCATGGTAAAAGCACCCCGTATAATGACGAAGAACTCTCCCCAAATTGCGGTCATTTCGATTTCTTAATCCTCGTAAACTTTGGATTTTTAGTATATCTACACCTGTTTAAAATTTGAAGATAATGAATAGTGACCGATGAAATTGTTAGTTGCTTAATTACCAAATATAAACATTCTTATTAAAGTAAAATACATTGTATCTTAGAATTTGCAATTATTTTGTGAATACTTTAATTGTTCCGTTTTATTTTGCTTACCTTATACATGTATTTCCTGAAATATTTCTCTAACACAATTTTAGCATTTAGTGATTTTTGAAGTAGTTTCTTTTGCTTATTTTTTAACAAGAAAAGCAAAGTATTTCCCCTTTTGGATTTATTAGAGTTGATTAAACTGCATGGAGATGTTTGTGGCATACATTATGATTGAAATCTTAAATTATGAAAAATTAATTTTTTCATCAAAAGTTATATTTTATCATAATTCTTCACAAATATGTTATCTTCAGATGAAGAGATTGAGTTATTGACCTTGACACTTTATCAGAATAAGTTAAATGTATAAGATGTATGTAAAAAAAAAAATTCACATAAGGCGATTGAGGGGCAATATGAAACCACATATCCTGCTGTGTTTAATAGTTCAGAAGTGAAAGAAAAATTCGATAGAAAACACAATCAATATGAACTGTTCCCAAATGACAAAGACAGTAACAGTGCTGTCTTTGCTTGTAAGACTCGTCATTCCAATTGTATTTTAGAAGAAATAAGAATTTTTTTTTCTTTCTGATTCCTTGGCCATTATTTTCACACTTATTTGCCGATTTTTCCCTTCATATCCCGGTCATGACATCTAACACACAGAAGATGTGACAGGTTGGCAGGGAATGCTTACTCCTACATGATGCTTGGTACAGATAAAGACAAAATTAAGTTGGTCATAGATTTATAAATCTCTTTTAAAACACACAAAGACACAAAGAGTCACTACAATAAGTTTATTTCAAAACTTGAAAAAATAAACGTTCTGAGTTCTGACAGATTATTTCTGGTAATCATGTTTTCAAGTTTTCAACCTTGAATCTTTTCAGCAGGTTATTGTTTGTCATCCTTTGACAGTCGGATAAAAATATAACACCCAGCATGAACCCGATTAAACCGTTTCCTAATGTAAACCCTATCCCTATCCCTTTGGACGACATCCTGTAGTCAGGCGCGCTGGTTTTGGACCTCCAGTATGATCCTGTGGCATTTCTGTGTATTTTAAGTTATTTTGCGAACTGTGATATCCTTTCCGTTAGATATTCTATTTACACATTCGCTGATTTATGAATAGTTGATGAACAACCACACTCGTACTACTGACGTTTAAGAAAACGTTACATTCAAAGTATAGAATACCTATTTATATGGAACGCCGTCACTGCCTTATAACAGAACACTACAATTGCATTGGGGTCCGGGTTCCATTACATTGTGTCAACACTTTGTGACATTTACTTACAGCGACTAAATGGGGCGGGCCCTTTGCATGAGACCAGGGCAAACCGCAGCCCCGTGTCACAGCAGGTGTGGCACGAGCAGCACCCCCTCCCTGCTCAATGGCCCTGAGTGCCAGCATAGGCCCAAATTTGCAGCCTTTCACCGGCAATGGTGACGTCTCCATATCAGTGAAATATTCTGGAGAAGGACGTTAAACAGTATACAATCAATCAATTGCATTGTGTCAACTTCACATTACATTATGTCAACACTTTGTGACATTTACTTACAGTACTATTGCATTGAGTCATCTTTCCATTACATTATATATGACATTTACACACACTACCATTGCGTTATGTCAACTTTCTATTACATTATGTTAAGACTTTATGACATTTACGCACACTTCTATTGCGTTATTCAACTTTCCATTACATTATGTCAACTCTTTATGACATTTACACACACTACTATTGCGTTATGTCAACTTTCCATTACATTATTTCAACACTTTATGACATTTACACACACTGCTATTGCGTTATGTCAACTTTCCGTATGCGCCAATCTTCCATTGCATTATATCAGCTCTTTATGACATTAAGTCAAAATAATTTTACGTGGTGTAAAGTTGTTTTTATTTAATTTCAACTCATTATACCATTATGTGCACTCTCTACTATTTGGTGTAAATAGTTCATTACATGATGTGAATTTAACTTTAATTCAATATCAAGTCGC
>NW_026938694.1:0-85426 GCF_032062105.1 Saccostrea cuccullata
ATGTTTTTAATATAAATACACCTAAAGAATTCTGATTTTGGCTATTCAGAAGATTACCCATAAGGATTACATAAGAAACTTCACACTCTTGCATCTTGTCCAAATGCCTGGTAAGGTACCTGATTTTTTGTGAGGAAATTTGTTTTAGTACCTATACGTCAGTGCCAAATTCTTCGGGAACAGTATAAATTTTTAAGTATTGTGTTGTTTAACCAAAAAGGTTTAAAAACATTTGAGTTTTAACACTAAATAAAATAGCCTGCTATGATTTACTATTTTCATTTAATTTTTTAACAACATCATCTATAAATATTGTGAATTTATCCTAATTATTTCGAGTTCTAATTTTGAATACAAATCAAACAATGAAAGCTGGACTGAAAGTTGACTATTTTTTGTAAGCTTAGTTGAAATTCAGTGTGAGAATATAAGATTTATAAGACAACTTATCTAATATCTTATAACTTGTGTATTTCTTGTTTTATCTATTACATGTATATATAATTGATACAATTATAATTATAACCCTCAACAATACTAATACAATAAATATTTATAGAGTTCTACTTTTATTCAGTTTGTTTTTTAATTCATGTTTATACACACATATCTACAAAAATCGCGATAGTGCATGTGCCTCTACCTACAAATATCGTCTGCTACAGAGCACGTGTTGAAACAGACATCAGTTCTGCTGCTGCTCTGATAACAATGCTAAGCCCTGCCCCTCAAGCCTTATATGCTTAATTGCTGTCGGGGTGTAAATTTTTCTAGGTCACTCTCGGCCTTTAAACTTAATTACCTACTTGAACTATTTTCTCACTCGTAGTATTTCTAAAGATAGCTTCAGGACCCCGTGCTAATCAAATGTTGAACCCGATTTGTTTATGTTTTAGACATACAGAGTTGTCGTTCGTTCTTCTCTCAAACGTGAAACGTAATAGGTGTACTAAAGTTACTATTCGTTTTATTATTAGCTATTATTTATATTGGACTTTTTTACATTAATTAAAATCAATTGTTATAATAAATTCGCCATAACACACGGTTTTTGATATGATAATAACGATAAAGATTGGGAAGTGGGTCGAATACGATTTAGCGAGTTGTTTGCCCTTAGTTTGAGACAATTCGTTTGGAGTACCATGAAACGGGGCAAACATCTTGAGAGGTCGAAAGGTCAACAAAGCAAATGTGTTTCTCTACGAGTCTTTGATTATAACAACCACCTTTTTACTAACTTATCCCAGTTGCTCTGTTTTCAGAGTTGTTGGTAGGGCTGTTGATGCAAGACAAGGTTTAACAAGTAACTCTGTGTTGGTCGTTGTCATGGAATGCTGGAATTTTTTTACAGCAATAAATGAACAGGTTATGTTGTAGCACTAGTTTTTGCCGAGCGTAAATCAGATCCTTCCCTGTGGATTTTTTTTTTTTCAGAAACCCGGGCAAGACGCCTCTCACTAGTCTCTGATTTCGATTTTTCTAAAATATATTTTTGAATTGGAACTTAGATTCTAATATATGAATATAAGAATGTCATATAATTATATTTTTTTTCTTTCAAAATCAGGCATGTATTTTGCTACAGCACTTATTAAAATATATGTTGGACTTCATGTCCAATGATTTCACATAAATTTTCAGACACGGAAATTAAAGCCGCTGAAACCCAGAAATATAATGCTGAACGAGAGAAGAAACAACTGAATTCAGAAAAGAAGGTTACCAGTGCAATGGAGATATTTAAAAAGTAAGAAAATAGCCTTATTTCACTGATACTTTACTTTACTTTACTTTTATACTTCAGTTTTATAAACGAACGTGACTTTTGTGGAGTGTGTATATACATACTGTCGAGGTCATCCGAATTTACGCCCGCAAGAATAAATATTTAAACTATTAATGGGTTTTACAAAGGATTCTTAAAGATAGGGTAATAGGTATGACAATCTTCTTCATGAGTATGCATGAAAATATCTGTTCCAGCAAACCTTTTTTTTTATTTCAGTATGAGTGGTTCAAATATAACGGCTAGTGGATGTAAGTATTTAGTCATGAAATATACGACTTCAATTAATGATCTTCAACATTCTTTATGATAAATGTTTCTAAAGATAATAAATTTAAACCAAAACTAATTTAAAAATTGCATATTTCTATGGTTATTCACAATTTGAAACTAATAATAATGTAAAATAAAATTATTTTGTTCTCAAAAGCGGGTACACCAAAAATCAAGCCAAAAGCAGACGTGAGGTAAGCTATTATTTAATGTTGCTGATAGATGAATTAAATTTTTGAACAACTTTCTGTCTCATAGCTCACTTACGCTTGGCTTTTACATTGACATTTGATAAGTAACGAAAGTTGTCACCCTGTGCCACCTCATGAATTGTCTCACCTCACGCGACATGCTCTTAACTTTTCAAATTTACCTATTAATTTAGGAATACTATTTTAGAAAACATCCTTGGTTTATTCAAAATAAAAGATTGTTAATGTTTATTTTGTTTTACAATCTTCACAAATTATTTAAAGCCTGTATAACTCTTTCAGGGTTATACTATTTGAAGTGCATCATAATTGTGCATTTTTCAAAAATCACTCGAACGATCATCGCTTTATTTTTGTAAATGTTTAAATATGTCCTTTTTTGCGCAACGTACAAACAAAATTTATTGTAATTATTTGATATTTACTTTTTAGGAATTGCAATAAAGCTGCAGTGAATGCAGGTAATTTTTAAATTACTTGCAAAAACTCTGTATATGACTTCAAATACAATACTAGTAATAATTAGTGACATTTATACAAATCATAACCCCTAGTGGCAGTGTTATCTAAATTATGGATTGAAAATGAATAAATTAACGACAGAGCCTTCATCAGCAATATTAATATGTTATAATAATCGAAAGTGTGTTTATTTCATTTCCCCGGGGCGACAGGGAGGGGGGCATACTAGATGTTAATTTTTTTTAACATTGTAATATGAAAAGGGGGAAGCTTCAAAACATTTCTGAAAAGCAGAAGTATCTGAAGAAAACATTTTGACTACGACGATTCAGATAAGCAATGTGACCAAGATAAGCTTTTTTTTTTATTGTAGATGATGAAGAAGCTGCTAAAGCTTTACTCCAAAAAGATGTGGATTTAACAAACACTGAAGAAGACAGGTACATTATATATTTCAGCAATAATAATATAGTGATGGCAATAAATGAGTTCACAAAATGGTGGTGTCGTCGATATAAAAAAATGATTGTATAATAAAAATATGTTTTTTTTTTGTGAAACCTGCTTACAGTACTTACCTTTTTTTTCTTATAGTAGTATATTGTTATTTGCAGGAATTCTCCGAGGAATTTTTTGAACAAACTATATATGTAGCTATAGTAAAGTGGCAGAGCTTTCCATGTTTCATGTTTTTTGCATTACTCTTTGGCTTTTTAAATTGGTTTTGTATGTCTCTGTAAAAGGGTTTTTAAGACATTTATTATATTTAGATTACATTTAGATCCGGCCATTATAAAGTATTTATATTGTTCTTGGCCTTCAAAAGTCCAAAAACAATGCAAAATAGGAGCAAAGCAAACGCAGGCGTCCAAAACATCAGGGGCGGGATCAGGTGCCATGGAATAACTGAAAAATCCGTCATCAATTCACTATTAAAACACTAACAATTACATGTAGTATGATAAACGTCAATCAGCATTTGACTCAATGATAAATTGTATTTGCTGTTGCTGAATTGCTGACAAGGTCATCGACGATAGAACTTACAAAATGATGACTTAAAACGAGACTGCTGAGTGTAAGATCAGCTAGACTTAAACTATGATATACATTGAAACGGAAATTTTTGTAGCTATCTTTTATTGTCTTGCTTTTATGTATTTTAAGCACATCTTAAAAAAGTTGGTTTTAATGTTAAATGACGAAAGATTCGCAATTTCATAAGCAGTTTTGATCATTACTTATATTAGTCTTTAGATTTTATATGATATTCTTACTTACATATGTCAACTGGGTTTTTTATTCATTGCACCTGATACCACCTCTAATGTCTCGGATGTCCGTATTTGTTCTGCTCCTATTTTGTATTGTTTTATGGACTTTGATACTGCGCTGCACAGTTAAGGTGCGCAATGTAAATATCAACTAAATTTTGTATTTAAAAATGTATTCGTAATCGGGATGGCGATTATTTTAAGTACATTATTTATATCAGATAATTGTAATTATGATTAATAACTACATATCGAGGACGATTATATTTTATATTTAGACTAGTCACGTGATGCGGCAGTCACGCGATTTTACCACATTGACTTGAAGTATTGATGTTACATATAAAAGTCACTAGTGCAAGGGCATAGTCAAGTTAAATTTCCAAGTTTAGTATATAAATATTTTCAACACGCATTATAGTTTTTAAAAAGTGCTGCAATCCTGTCTAAATTCTGCAATTTCATTGTTAAAATTATACTTGTATGACCGAATGCTATATTTTTTGCTGGTTAGCGGCTTGAAATATTGATATAATTAAATTGTTTTTAAGATTTCATCAGGATCACAGCACTTTTCAGGTACCTTAATAGTTCTATAGTTGAAATGTAAAAGCTTACTTTGATCCATAGTGTGTATGCCCTTGCACTAGATCGATTTATTAAGACCCCCACATGACCCTCCGATGTACTTGCATACAAATATACGGCAGTGTCAATTAAGTACGTAATGTACAGAAAATATATTAATAAAATAGTGAAGAAGACATTAAATTCAAGTTATTGCCCCATAGAATATCTGTAAATAATATTTTATTTAATTAGAGAATGCATATTTTGTTGAGAAAATATTACTTGATCTGTCTCTCACTGCATACAAATTACGTCACGTTGTAAGAAATGACGTCATATTGACAAGTGTATTGCGATCAGTAACTAGTTTATAACTTGTTATATGGGATTTAACTAACGACAGAACAACACGCTGTAGTAAGTTTTTATGTAGTTTGATGATTTCTTACTGGTTAAATTAGCAGTTAAACTCATTTTGTGGTATTTTAAAGAAATGTTGTATGACGTATATTGTGTATGATGTCATAGTCAAGTTTTCCCGTACAAATTAGGCTCCGCCTCCTTTTTGTAACCTTAACTGTGCTGCGTGAATACTGTTCGTTGTCTCCATGGCCTTCCTTTACACGTATATGTGATTATCGGCGTTAGTTGTAGTGAAAATCATAATAGTCAGACAGAAAACAACTTGAGAATTCGAATGACCGAACGACGACAGTTAATTAGAAAACTAAATTCTAGACATCAGTGCATCCTTGTCTGCCAATACATTAGAAACTGTATCAACCCACCCCCTCTCCTTTTTCTTTTTTTTTCTTTTTTACAAATTTTGAGAGGATCTTACTTGCAGAAAAAAAACTTGAAACAAAAAAAAAAATGTTTTACAAACAGAGTGAAGTGGTGCTTTAATAACTGGATATGAAACATATTTTATATTGTCAATTGCAATTATGGAATATTTTTGCTTTTCTTACAGGGTTTTGGAAGATTTAGCTGTGCGTAAACCTTTGCAATTTGCTTTAATTGTTTTTTTTTTATTTTATGCATGCAATTTTTGACTGAATTTGTTGTGTTTAAATCGAAAACCATGCGGGAGAAAATGGTGAAAGCATTGTAAAGAAATTTTTAAAGGTTTTGTTTTCATTTCTCCATCAGTATTTACTAATTAGATTTGAAAATCATGACGCTTAAAAATCCATAATTTTTATTATAATTCGTAATCTCCCATTGCGAGGCTCCGATCTCCTTGCATTTCACTGACTTTGTGAAACAGCCAAAATAAATAGGAAAAAAACACCATATAAAAAAAATATCTACAGAAACGTAAAGACTATTTTTCTCAAAGAAAAGAAAAAAAAGCCAACTGAAGGTTTTTAAGAAGATAAAAAACAATAGCAAGTTCACATATTTTTTTTTTTTCGTATTGATTTAAATAAGGACACAATTTCTGTGAAAACTTTTGATACTTTAATTATGTCTCTACGCTTCAAAATACGTAATTATTCCAAAATATATATTAAATTATCGCTGCAAACTCAGACTTTGAAAAGATAGTCCGGAAATATAATCGTGTCAGCCTTTTTTTTTTAATTATCCCTCATATTAATTGACTTACAAATATTGATGAATTAAATTTGAATGGAAAAAATGAAAGATACCGAACGGAGATCGATCTATAAAACCTATAAAGTCTACGAATCACCAAACATACAACACCGACCTCTGGAAACTTCATAGGAGAATCAGGTGTTTAAAAAGAAGTAAGCTTACCCTCTTTAGCGGCCACACACCCCTTTAGCCTGTTGTCTTGATCAGATAGATAAAGTATTTGCATGTTTGTTTAAATAACACTCTTTGGAGAGTTTTTTACTCACTTTAAAACACCACGACTTCCCATGGGGGCTGAAATTTAAAAAAAAAATGATCGGCTCGTAGGGGCCCTTAAGCTGTTAGTGGTCTTTTTTATGTCAGCACCTACTGCGACACAGCATTTCGATCCACAAGAGTTCATGCAAAAGACCGGTCTATAAAATAATCCAAAATATGATTCATCAGATCAATTACTGTTTTTGGTATATATTTACCGTTTTCAAATACTTCAGAGAAAAAGAGAGAGATGATGATGATGATATACCGGTGTTATCCCCAAATACTCTTACCTACAACCCTGTCTATAAGGACTCCTAAACTTCATAAAAATAGATACAATGGCAGATTTAACAAATGCTCTACCAATCCTTTATCTTTCATCCTTCTGTAAAGGAGACACTGTAATCGTACTGTGTCACAGATTCTACTACGATTATTGCAGTGATCAAAGAAATGCCGCGAACATTATTCTCCAATAAATCACAAACGTCATAAAAAAATTATCACATCAGAAACACTCATCAGACCTGTGCAGTTAAAATGTAAATCCTTAGAATGTAATATTTATTTTGACCAAATTGGTGTGTCATCTTTTGCAATTTAAATTCTGCAGACTACTACATTTGTATATTGCAGAGAGTAGCGGATGAATGTAGATTTCTAAAGCCAAGCGAGGCTGTTTCACAAACCTCCCTACGCCATATTTAAACTCCGTGATCTTAATGATAATGTGGTAAAAAAAGAAACTGATTTTGTAATTAATCTATATAAGCTACAAACGATTTATTATTTATAAAAGGCTAATTTTAACACCGCGAAAGCTCAAATCCCCTGCAACAAATTTACACTCTGGTGCTAAATAAATGGAACAGCGTTATCGCAGCATGGTGACCTTACTCGTTTCTCTTTAGTGTAACGATCAGTCGTATTTAAGAGCTGCTAGTACGTGTAGTAGAATAGAAATAAAGTCCATGTTGTCGTGAATGATGCACAATAACCTCCTCGGTCTCGAAATGTTGTTTGAAATATAAAAGCTTTGCTAACGCCTCGGCTTTAATCTTTCAAACAAGATTTTACGACCTCGGAGGTTATTCTGCAATATTCACGAAAACGCGGACTTATTTCTTAAACATCACGCCTTCTTGAATGCGATCACAATTCTTACTTTCAATTTTCTCATCTGCAAGTTCTCTTATGTCTAATCTAAGATGAGCTTGTATAAATATTGACAAATTTAAATATACAGACTGATAGAACTTTTTCTCTCAATGCCAACCTTCGACGATGTATAAAATATCTGCCTTTTAATTTATGTGGGTGGTATATTTAGAAATAGAAAAGGATCGAAATATTTTTATAGTTCAATTAAAGATGTAATGTAAATGTTTATTGATATTGCAGAAACAACTTGATGGTTACGCATCATGATGTGACGTGTACTGTAGTTTCTATAATTTTTCAATATCGACAGCGAGATGAAAAGGAGATTCAGCTACATGTAATGCATAATCTGTGTACATTTTTACGTATGGATTTTTATATAGTAGCTTGTTTTGTTTCTTTTATAGTTGTTTTTTGTTACTTTTATATGTTATTTGTATTCAAAATACCAAATTTTCTAATCTTAGACCAGGATTTTCCACAAAGAGTTTAATCATGGCGGTGGGGGTGGGGTTGGTTATCAACTAATTAGCCATCAGATGTATATTATTTTTGTAGGTATGATATCTTAAGCTGTCACAACTATCATTTAGCAAAAAAATCAAACATTTAAGATTTAAATTTTGAATATTTTTGTATATCTTTATATGGAGCTTTTCTTCAAAAGTAGAACAATATTGTATTAAAATGTTAACAACTACCCAGCCCCTTTAATGACATTGGGCATGTTTTACAAAAGAACTTTTGACTACGATCAAATTTGAATTTTGCTTTTAAAATTCTAAACTGCATTAAACAGAAAATGATGTGACATTGTTAAATGAAATGTAGGGGGATAATTTTACATTATCAATTTGAAACGTAATTTTTGATCATGCTTGAGCCTTTATTCAACTAAAAAAATTGGTCTTATTTATAAGTTCCTTTGTTAAACGTGCCCCAGAGTAGTTAAATATTTTTTACGACAGGCAAGCACATCAAGAGAATGCAGACTGTGGTAAACAAAAAGGGTTGTTGATCTGCAAATCTCTGAATATCGGCCTTAATGCTGATCACGACTCGTAAATATGCATACGCTATTTTCGATCTCATTATTTACGATACATCAACCCTAGGGTCTACTCTATAGATTCGCCACACCTGACTGCTTTATTGTCATGGGTATCGTCTTGGAATGGCGACCCGTGTTCGTGCTGGTTATCTTGCATAACCTTTGTTTACATTTTATTGCAGTTATGTGTATCTGTGTTTGAATACTACACTAACAAGTATTAACTATAGTCATCAGTTTCTTTGATATCTTACTATCCTGCATAAGACGAAGTACTACTTTATTATTGTCAATATCAAGTGCTGTATGGCATACGTCTTTCGACACTAGTGTCGAATGATTTCACTGAAGAGAAAAAGTAATTCCCTTTATATAGGGGTCTGCAGGTATGACGATTCTCCAAACGTAAAAAGTGGACATATTCCTTTTACGATTTTTTTTTTTTATTTTGGAGAGTTACTCTGATTTTTTGCTTTGAAGTTGCTAAGTTTTGTGAGATCAATCATTGATTTAAATGAACTTTGAATAATCTTAATAGGCTTTGGTGCTCTTGATCACATTTCGCTTTCGCACAGCGACCTCCATGATTAAATTTTCAAATATGGAACACCTTGTTAATCTATTACTATGAATGATTCATACTCTAAATATTTGAGTTATATGTATTATTTGTTTTTACTTGATTCACATGTTCTCATGTCATTATATAATAGTCGGTGTAAAACAAGTACATGTATGATATGCACATCCTTTAAATTTGAAGAATTTTCTTGTTCAAATAGTTGCATAAATGTTGTACTAATGTGAAATATCCTAAATATTATCATCAAATCACGTTTTCATTAGCTATGTCAAGACTGTCTGAAAGCTTCAAATGTATGAAATGCTATTTGTCTATTTTGAGATATGTTTTGATTCGATGATTGTAACTTTTTTTTATTCACACAAAATAAATGTATCTTCATTTTTACTTAATTATCACTTTTCCTATTCTAATACATACACAATCTATCAATTCTTACTCCCTGTATTGATTGATTGATTGATTGTATATTGTTTAACGTCCCTCTTGAGAATTTTTCACTCATATGGAGACGTCACCGTATGCCGGTGAAGGGCTTCAAATTTAGACCTATACTCGGCACTCAGGGCCATTGAGCAGTGAGGGTTCTTTATCGTGCCAGCGCCTACCGTGACACGGGACCTACGTTTTAAGGTCATATCCGAAAGACCCGTGACTTTCACTTCTAGTGCCGAGCGCTTGGCGAAGGAACAGTCGCTACCTTTGTTTACGTCTTAGGTATGACGCGGCGCCCCGAACGAGAATCGAACCCGGGCCTCCCAATCACGAAGCCAACGCTCTACCACTAGGCTACCGTGACCGGTCCCTGTATTGAGTAATATGTACAATTAAGTATAACAAGACCATTGCAAAGACACCTGATTTCAACATCAACCAATAAATTACCATTTAGAAAGGGATATACATGTTCAAATTATGATACTCTCCCAACATATCTGCTCAAATTTTCAATTCTAATTACTGGCCCATCAAGTCTGCTTAAAATTGCAATTCTAGATAATCTCCCATAATGTTTGCTCAAAATTGCAGTTCTAGAAATCTCCCATAATGACTGCTAAAAATAATATCCCATTATGTGTGCTCAAAATTGCAGTTCTAGATTATCCGACATCATGTCTGTTCAAGTTTGCAATTCTGGATAACCCCCATCATAACTGCTCAAGTTTGCAATTTAAGATAATCCCCCATCATGTTTGCTCAAGTTTGCAATTCTAGATACCCCCAATCAAATCTACTCAAGTTTGCAGTAGTAGATAATTCTCTATCATATCCGCTCAAGTTGTCAGCTTTAGGTACTCAAGTTTGAGATTCTAGATAACCATCATGTCTGCTCAAGTTGTGACTTCTCAATACTCCCCCATCATGTCTCCTTAAGTTTGCTGATATGGATAGTTATACCGGTAGATAGGTAAGAGAAGTGCTATTACTGGTACATGCACACTGTAATATTTTTCGAACAGCTTCATCCTAGTCGCGCAGTATTTTAGTATTTTAACTATAGTGTGGAAATGCGGGTAAATAACTTTACATCTTTGAAGAGAAATTGTAAACCTACTTTGAAATCAAGCAAGCAAGACTTAATTTTTGGCGGAAATGTAGCATATCATGCATATGGAAATATCGAATTTTCTGCTTCTTAAAATTTCTACAGAACAACAATTCTATTAAAATTTCATAATCAATTGAAGATTAAAAGACATTTTTGAAAGACTGCAATTAATAAGTATGGATTAAAGTTTTAAAATGTTTCAAATAAGAATGATTTTCTTCACACATAGCTTTAAAAGCTTCAAATCTAAGAATGTATTTGAGCAAAAGAAAATCTTAAAAAAGGGTATTTTCTCTGTTTATAAACGGTTATAAATTTTTTTGTGTGTGTTTGTTTCATTTTTTTGTTTTAAGCCCTTCCCTTGATGAATAAAAGAAGAAAAAAGTAAATATACAAAGTACATTTAAACTTTTTTTGACAAAAATTAGAAAAGACTGAAGAATTTTGGATTAGTCAAATTACTACGTTATTGATTATCATCTGATACGCCTTATTCTATATTGTGATCTAATGCAAAAAGAAAAACAATATTTTGAAATATAAGTAAACACAACCTGATTGCCAAGAGTGTTACGCTGTATGTGTAAGTATTAATTCTATGGAAAAAGAAAATGACTTTGACCAACCTTGCTCCTGTAATATAAACATGTTTAAACTCAATATACTGTATAGGGGGAAAATAACTCGCGGTGTTAATATTCGCTATATTCACGGTGTTAATAAATCCGTGAATTCAAGAAACAGTGAATAAATTTTTTAAATAATCTCCATGTTTTATTTTAAATTAAGGAATAGAGTACGATAGGATTATACACATGTACCGTCAATGCATGGTCATTTCAGTGATTACAAGTAGTTATCATTCAATTATTATAATTATCACGCTTGACTTTAATTAAAATCGGCAGATAATAACTTGCTTTTGTTCCAAAGCTGTTTTGATAGCCAACTCTACATGTTTCATCAATCAAAAAACGTGAGCCATGGGTTTTGATAACCCGTGCGTAACTTATTTGTTACCACGTGTATTTGTTACCTGCATAATCATGCATATTTGGTTTTATCTAGATTTTGGTTTTAATAAGAAATCGTTCAAATAAATATCAAACTTACTGAGGATGTGGAAGTATATTATTTCGTCGAACTACATAAACACATTTGTTTCCGTCCAGTGGTTTTTCGCCGCGTTGTATTGAAGATCTTGGGTGCACATGCACTCAACATAATAGCATATAGGAAAGTCATTTGACGTTTAGAATGAAGGACTTTCAATACCTGTCCTTGTTTAATTAATTATTTAATAAATCCAACAATTTTATATTTACCTACCCCGTTGAAATAAAGACATGACGCTGATGAATTTCGTTAACATGAAGCTATATAGACAAGGGAGGTAACTTTTATAACATACCAATTCCGCGAATTCAAGAAACCGCGATCGTGTCAGATGAGAGAATAACGCGAAAATTACAACCCGTGAAATTAATCCCCTATACAGTAGGTGATACTATTACCAAGTGATGTTGTCCTCTTGAATCTTTAATTTCAAAATACATTGATTATAAGAATAATCTCTCCTTACATGTAAGTCAATTAATTTATAAAAATTGTACATTAATGATTTATAGACTTATTTTATTCGCATATGTACTTTAAAATTGATATATCAATTTAAATTTATTAAATATTTCATATATATGTTAATTTATTAGAGTCACATTATAATTTCATTGATATTCAATTAGGAAATTATATTTTTTGAGTGTTAAAGGGCTAAGAAGACTGCAGCTAATTTTTAAATTATATATTTTAATTGATTTTACTTCCAATTAGATTAATTAGAGCCAATTAGAGCCAGAATAAAATCTTCATGTATTTTATTTTTATATCAACAAGGAAAAACAAAAATTGAATCTGACTAAAGCAGTCTATATTTCTAGAAGATATAGGTATGATCATTGACTAAGTGATTGTCCATTATTTTTTGTGTTTTTATTTATTTATTTTTTTTTTGAGAAATGTATAGAGTAAATATATATATAAACATTGGAAATCGTTAATTGTTATGATCAAAGACGTGTTTAAATACATATGCATTTATAACTAAATGAGTATAAACATTTGCATGACGAGTTTACAAAATTTTTGTTTTATTGTAGTTATAAATGTAAATCTTTGAAAAGAAACATGTATTATGACTTGTTTCATCTTTGTCCCTGGCATCACTGAACAGGTCCACCTATGGGGATAATCTTGGAAGTAAGGAAGATAACTAGTTTTACGCTCCAAATAATGAATATGTTACTTTTCTTGAACTGAAATTAGGGACAAAATCCTGCATACATGTAGCGACTAAGTTTGCGGTTTTATACAGATCCCTCAAATTTTTCGAGTAAGCAATGCAATATAACTGATACACTCTTTTTAGGTCAGGTGACCTATTGCCATCTGTTTTCGTCCGTCGTCGTTCGTCGTGCGTCGTGTGTTAACATTTGAACATTTTCAGCTTCTTCTCTGCAACCACTGAACCAATTTCAACCAAATTTGGCACAAAGCATCTATGGGTAAAGGGGAAGAAAAATTGTGAATTTCATGATCCCTGCCCCCCTGGGGCCTGGGGGTTGGGGCCAAAACCACTAAAATTAATGCAATCTTTAAAAATCTTCTTCTGTACTCCTGGCCATCAAGCGGTCAAACTGTTTGCATGATTGTAATCAGCATTGAGTCCTTTACCAAAATTGTGAAATTCATGGCCCTAGGAGCAGGGGCACTTGTGCTAGGGTGGGGCTAAATAAGTATATAGTGAAAATGCATTATTTCTTTGAAAATCTTCTTCTCTGCTCCTGGTTATTAAATAAACTAATTAAGTACATAGTTATGATGAGCAAGAGTGCCTTTACCAAAATTGTGAATTTTATGGCCCCAGGGTCAGGGGTTATGGTGTTAGGGTGGGGCTATATTGATTATATAGAGAAAGTACATGAATTCTTTGAAAATCTTCATCTTTGCTCCTGGGTATTATATAAGCTAACTAAGTACATAGTTATGATGAGCAAGAGTGCCTCTAACAAACTTATAAATTTTATGGCCCCAGGGTCAGGGGTTCTTGTGTTAGGGCGGGGCTCTATTGATTATATATTAGAGAAAATACATGAATTCTTTGAAAATCTTCTTCTTTGCTCTTGGGTATTAAATAAACTGACTAAGGACATAGTTATGATAAGCAAAAGTGCCTCTACCAAATTGTGAATTTTATGGCCCCAGGGTCAGGGGTTCTGGTGTTAGGGCGGGGCTCTATTGATTATATAGTGAAAATACAAATGTACATGAATTCTTTGAAAATCTTCTTCTCTGTTCTTAGATTTTATATAAACTAATTAAGTAGATAGTTATGATAAGCAAAAGTGCCTCTACCAAAATTGTGAATATTATGGCCCGAGGGTCAGGGGTTCTGGTGTTGGAGGGGGGTATATTGATTATACATGTATAGTGAAAAAAACATTAAAACTGTACTTATATAATGAAAATGAATGAATTGTTTGAAATGTGCTC
The DNA here is from genome assembly GCF_032062105.1 of Saccostrea cuccullata. Taxonomy (NCBI): domain Eukaryota; kingdom Metazoa; phylum Mollusca; class Bivalvia; order Ostreida; family Ostreidae; genus Saccostrea; species Saccostrea cuccullata. Next base: position 14,343 of record NW_026938694.1, read on the forward strand.
TTTGGTATTAATCAAATATTTTTTAAAAGCATGAATGCCTTTCAAAAAATTGTACAATGTGTGGATCTAGGCCTAAGAGTCAAGGGTTCATGTGTGGTATCGGCACTACTCATAATTGCTGAATATTACTGATTTGTTAAAATGCATTTTTTGTTCCCCTGCCCTGCCTATGGGTATTAAGTAACCAAACTAAGGAACTGCTAAGTGTATAGTTATGATGACCAAATTGTAAATGCTATAGCATCTGGCTTAAAACATTGATCAAATTCAATCACTGGAAAGTTGTTGAATAATGCTCTGGTGACCTATAAGGCCAAGGGGCCTCTTGTTTCGAATCGTGTTCAGTTTTAATTCACAATGACTCTTCCAAGGGTTTACCTGTGACATTTTCCACAAAATGGTTTTGTCACCTCTAGACCTTTTGAACGAGACATATTGACTGATTCAGTAATACATAAAGAAAGATCATAACGATATGTCCATATGGTGAAAAGCATGGAATGAACACTAATAGGTTTGGAAAGAACTAAAGGAAGTAAGACAATTAAATTTTTATACAATAGTACGAGTGTTCTTTTGCTAACTGTTCTTTTAAAAACATAACTAAGAAATTCCAATGTAAATTAACTCGCAAAAAAATTAAGCTGGCTATCTTTGATTTCAACTTATCCTTTAATTTAATTTAATTTAACGTTTCATTAATATGAAATTCAAGAGATTATTTAATTCTAAATTAGTCTCTAAAACACCGCTTTAAATTATACCTCCTAGTGATATTTGTATTCCACTGACTGTGTCTGTAAATATTTTCTTTTTCAGAAATGGGATCCACAATGTCAATTCCCAGTTCTAAAGAACAAATTTGCTTCAAATGTTAAACCTTTTTAATTTATTTCTTACTGAATTCAGGATATTTCAAATATGCAGCAACGTTTAAGACTCCCATGTTAACGTAAGCGTATGCAGAGGAACTATCAAGACGTCATATTAAAACAATTCAAATGAATCTTTAATAAATAAATCTATGTTCTTTATACTGATCAAATACTTTCAGTTTTTATTTAATATTTTTAATTTAAATTAATTTGCCTTGTCATTTTTTTTTCATAATAATTTAAATGAATGTATGATGATAATCAGCTTGATCTCTTTGTACTAACTAAAACACAACGTTTCTTTAATTAAATTTGAGACGTGAATCAAATTATTATCGTAGTTTGAGGTGTAGATCAATCTATTATCGTAGTTTTTAAAAACTACTTTGCTTATAAGATAAAACACGTATACATACTACTTTGAAAAGAGTTTGGAGCTGGTTGATACTGTTGGTAAATTCAGTGTACATAATTTTACATTTTTTTCAATGCCTATTACATGTGGAGTTATTAGAAAGACGGCTAAATTTTCCCAATTCCCTGAACCTAGCAGAGTATGTTTACAGAACGCTAGGCAGCTTTGAAAGGACAAATAAAGAACCATGAAACCTTTCAAAACCCTTGTCCAGGAAGAAAAGATATATCAATAAAGAAAGGAAAGCAAAAATGTTAAACAAGATGATACAAAGGGACACTTTTACATGCAAATCATATTTAAAAAATGAAAGAAGGCATATTTTTACTGTATCTTGAACATTTTTACTGTTTCTACAAAAACAATCTTTTATTGCCGACCTTTTCATCTCTTACATGAAAAAGACCTACATGTATAAATTATAAATAGATCCGAATAAGGAAAATTGGCTAGAAATACCTAGTGAATCAAAGCAGCACATATACAAATGTTAGATAGATAGATTTATTGCATTTTCAACAGTGAAATACTGTAATTTATCCATTGAATAAAATTGATATCCTGTCACAGTGTGAAAGGATATCAAAATGATATCCCGTCACGGTGTAACAGATATCAGAAGTGCGGTAAAACTCTCGAATTACCTTCCCATAATGAAGAGTATGTAAAAATATTCTTTGGACTGCTTTGATATATATAGAGAGTAAATAAACCATTCTGACAGAGTTCTGTCATCAGTTTTTAGTGTAATATCCATGGACGTCTTGAACATACAAGCGAGTCATGCGTCATTTGTCAGTGTCAGTGAGTTGCTTACAGACCAGTAGGAGTTACATACAATGTTAATTTTGTATCAAAATCAAAATATTTTGCAAATGTGTACTGTCGCACAAATGACTGCATGAAATCAAAAAACTGCGCAAAGTCTTGCGCTATCGGATTAGACCCGGCCTTGTTAAATCACCCCCTTACAATTTTTGATTTTTCTTTTTGGTCTTTTAGAATACATTTTTAACGTATCACATCAAAGTTAAAAGTACACGCTAGAGGTTCTGGGAGCAATAAGCTCATTAATGATACAATACCCCCACTATATGATTATAATGACAATGTCTGGTTTTGGGACATCCGAAATAAGTGCCAAATCGAGAACTTTTAAGTCTGAAATGCAAAAGACAAGGCATTAGCCGACAAGCATATATAATTCAAATATATCGAAAAGGTCATTCTACATGTAAATCATAAACGTTAAAAAAAAATATCTATTCCCATAACAGATCAAAAATAGGGCGGGGCGTTTCTTCTACAAAAAAAAAAAAAACGAATATGATCACCATGTCCAGATTAGTCTGTTCCATTTAACTTGCACCAAGTGGTCAAATTATTTGTTAACTGCACAAAACCAAGAATCCTTCGTTTATTTGAAGGTGTCAACAAAGGTCAACATGTCCAAAAATGTTTTGTTACAAAAGCTTTGAAACAATGTGGTTTATAAAAATATAACTTTGACAGTTTATAAATATATCATTCATTAACAGATAGAAAGTTTCGCTAAAACAAATATTTAAAAAAAAAATTTTTTTGAGAAAGAATAATGTTTTAAAAAATGTGTATTTTTTTTTAAATGCACCTGCTTTATTCTGTACTTGTATTGAAAACCTTCAATGTAAAACAGTATTTGTTCATCAAGGAAGTATAAGGACGTGAATGATCTCGGAAAGTCTGTTATTAGAAGCATGCCATGTGTAAAGACAAGACATCTATACAAACTGCGCTTTGTACTTGTACGTACGGATTCACATCTTAACATAGGACAAAAAAGGCGGAAAACTTCTTTCCAGAGGCTATTAAAGTCCAGCTTCATTGATAAAAATATCTTGTTTCTGTAATGATGTCTTTCACTAAAAGTACGGAATTAATACGTCATTTCCTTAAAAATGATTTTTCTCAATTTTTTAAAAGTATTTTATTATGCAGTGATACTTTCTATCTGTTGATCAATGATATATTTATAAAGTGTAAAAGTTTTACCTTTATGAACCACATAATTTGGAGCTATTGTGAAAATAAATTTTAGACCTTTGATGAAATCTTACCATTTTGATATGTACATGTTTGAAACCAGGCGTAGAATGCTGTGTTTCTGACACATGTACACAAATGTTATAAGTAATAACTGACACAAGGCCACCACAACGCGGAACTAACATCTGTCGCTAAGCGAATACGTATACATCATGGCAGCATTATCATCAATTCCCTCGAATTGGCTATAGAAGGGATAAAGCTGCAGGTACACAATCTTCAGTGTTCTGTTGTGATTAAGAGGATTAGTGAGTGGGTTATTTATTTGCTAACTGAAGTTATGAATGCATTTAGGTGCGAGAAAGTTATAGCCCATAGATTACCTTAAAACAAAAATTGCTTTTAAAAATATTCCGAATTCCGATTTCTCAATTTAATTTTGTTGAAACATTGATTCGTATCATAGTAATTTATTTTAACCTAGAAAATCTCTATTAAAAATATAAGAAATTCTATGCATCAATAAATGCACGATTTTTTTCCAAATGATCTATAAAAAGCTTGTCTTTTTGCCGATAAAAAATGGACAAAAACATTGTACAGTAAAATCAAAATTTTGTCTTTTAATACACTGTATACAGAGTATAGTGTTATTGACTATTTTTTGAAATTTACAAGGGAGTGTACAAGAATATATGGATTAGATTCGTAAAATCTTCAGGAATAATGATAAAAATTATCAAAGTTCATGTCCTCTTTTAAGAAAAATAAATATTCGTCATTTATTTTTCTTAGGTTTTTATTATTAGAGGTGATTCCCCAGATTGATTAAATAATGATTACTATTTTTGATATATTTTCATAAAGTTAAAGTCTGGATTAATTATAATTACTAATTGAGGAAGTTGACAGATTAGCATGTTTTCCATTAGGATTTTGAAATAGTGCTTATTGACAAAGTTCTAAAACATATCATCGTACAAGAATTTATTAAAATATTCCAGTTACACAGGAAATTATTTCCTCGGGAAATACATATAGGGAAGAAATTGTATTTCTAGTTATATTAAAGTTAAACTTTTTTTACTAGTTGATTTAATTCATCCATTTGATCATGAAGAATCGATGTTTCTTTCTAATAACTTTGTTCAATGGAATATTAATGTGCGATTGGTAAGTTTACATATCTGTAGACTTTGTTAACTTTCTTTAAGTTACTGATTTTTAAGCATTAAAATTTCACCCTAAGGATAATATTCTCATCATTAAATTTAAAAGGACGATTAAAGGAAACTGCTGCCCTGGATATCAATGGGATATTGAAACTGAAACTTGTACAGGTAAATAAAAAGATTCTTAAAAAATAAAATACAGTACTTTGACATTTTGTTCGCATACTTCTCATTGTCATAGCCATATCAAAAACACACACACTTAAACACACGAACATGAAATAAGAAATAATTCGTTATACTTAATTGTACACAGAATGTCCACCAGGATATCATGGTTTGGGTTGTACCAGAAAATGTTTATATCCTAACTATGGTAGAAGTTGTCAAAAAGAATGTAGCTGTCCAATGGATAGTTGCAGTTTTGTTAATGGATGCAAAACAGCTATGCGTGAGTATTGTATGACTTTTTTGACTGACACTCTATAACTTTATTCTTGTTTCATTCAAAGATACTGATCTATATGTCATGTTGATAAATTAAGCAATCAATCAAAATCACATGTACCTTTCAATGATAAGATTGTACACCTTTTGTTGCATAGATGTTACCTGTATAATGGTAAATAAAATATAAAATCAAAACAAACAAACGACCAAATCATTAAATGCGATAGAGATTAGAGAACATAAATAAAAAAATAAGCATTTTTTTTTTTTAATTTATCAAGTCTACTACTGGTATATCATTCAGGATTTCAAGGAATTCATTTAACTTGTTTTTTTTTTGTAACAGGATTTTTTTAAATTCATTATATATATATATATATATATATATATATATATATATATATATATATATATATATATATATATATATATATATATATATATATATATATATATATATATATATATATATATATATATATATATATATATATATATATATATATATATATATATATATATATATATATATATATATATATATATATATATATATATATATATATATATATATATATATATATATATATATATATATATATATATATATATATATATATAGCTTGTAGTTCAGGCTACTTTGGACATCGATGTGAATTGAAATGTAAATATCCTGGATATGGTCTCAATTGCACAATGACATGCAATTGCAGGGAAGATAATTGCATTCCAACATCTGGATGTATACAGCAAACAAGTAAGCAATTTTGATATTGTATTATGTATATTACAGTGTTTGTATATTCTAAAACATGATGATATATTTTCCTAAAATGAGACATTACGATTATTACAATTCATCTTAAATTTCACAGGTTTCAACATTTAAAAGGAAAAACAGAATCTTTTATTTTTTTTCTAGAGAAGTTAATTTATGATTTGTTTATCGCTAGAAAGTTTTAATAACTATTTAATAACTATTAAAACATAAACAATGTTTTTGGTTTTAACATGTTAAAGTGGTTCTTCATTGTGATGTTATTATGAAGATTATGATTATTTATTGAGTATTGGATATATTCTACAGGGGGAAAAGTAATAATAAATTCAAGGATGTGTTTAAATAATACAATGGATTGTTTCAAATTTGTAACAAGTATGAAATGAGGAAAATGGAATATATAATTCATCATATGATCTCGTTCATTTCCTCTGCAAGCACGTCCAATATTTAAACATTTTCGTCCTAATTCGTTACAGGCCAGGGGATTAATAGCAATGAGATTACAGCTATTTCCTCGGAGGTCATGCTATTCGAGAAAAAGAACGATTATGATGCCAGATTTGAACCCCTTTGGACGCTATGCTTCGTAGCATTTATTCCTCTTATAGTACTAATACTATACCATGTGAAAAAAAGAGTATATTCAAAAAAATATTCATCTAAGAAAAACAAAAGAATGGAAGAGCTAACAGATTTTAGGAATGCATCAGCCGATTTCCCTGAAACGATCAATACGCTTGAGCGAGAAAGTGATAAATACCAGGAGTTAAATGAGGATGTTACAAGCACTGATAGAGACACTGAAACATGTGAATATCTAACTCCTGTGTACATCGAAGTTATAGAAGCAAATATAACCTTATCTCAATATTCAAATTCGACTGGTGAGGATTAAAGTATATTTACATTTAATATTTAAAACGATGCAGTATTTCCTTTGCCGAAAATACATTAGTTTTATTTTGAAGAAAGCCCTTGAAAGCCTAAAGTGAATACTTAAAATATGGAAGACATTCAACATTTGTGTAACATATCAACAAAAAAACAACCCTTAAGTCTTTAACAAAATACTTTTGTTGAATATTTATCAGATTTATATTTATAAGAAAAGTGCGTTTGTCTCTTCTGTCCCTTGCTATGACATGTCTTGTACAAAACATAAAACACTACCTTAAGCTTATGGATATCCCCTTTTTCTAGAAATTGTAACAGGGAAGTATTTTAATTTGTGAATGTTTTGTTTTTTAATGCGTTACTCTCCTTTTTGAAGAACAGCAACTGTGATGCGCCTATTTTTGCCCATAATCTTACAATTCATTTATCTTTTAAATAAGGTTTTTTTTAAACGTGTACAGATGATCTTTTCCCTCACAGGTCGTCCTGGTCTAATACAGAGTCACCATCATTTATATGCATGCACGTCTCTCTTTTTATCATCATCTTTTTTTATACTTCCTGCTGCCTGCAGCACTTTTACAACTTATCTTGGATTTTTCAAAAGTACAACACAAATTTGCATTCATATATTAACTGCTGCTCAAAGATGATTTACAACGTAAACTTTATGCCTCTTTATGTTTGTTGTTTGTATCTTCTTAAATTGAATTTTATTTCAAGGAATCACTATTATAATAATACTTCATATTTTGTATTATGAATCAATTTAACAATTTTTAATTATAAAGTTTTCATTGTTGCATTGTAATGACGGAATCGCTGTATAACATGTATCGCTCATGAAGAGCAATGTAAAATTCGTATTTTACAAATGAGTTATACATGTACATTGAAACAAATAAATCTGAAGAGGCCACGGTATCTTTTCCAAGTTGACAGCTTTCGACCCTTGTAGAGTATATGTGTGATACATCTTTTTAAAACGTGTTTATTTTTACCAAGAGTGTCAGAATCTTTATTTTTACTACTTTTAAGTGTATTTAAAGTTGATTAAAATGTATTTATTTATATTTAAAAATCAAGTAACTAGTTCAAAGCAGCTTGGATACGCCTCTACATGTAAATAATGCTGATCACAACTCTATGCATTTCCACCTTGACAATTGCAATTTATTAGGGATGTATAATGTAAATTTTGATTGAACGTGTATATTTTAAAACCAACAGCACCGGTTTAAACTATTTTAATTCCTCAGTTTTGTAATAATTAAAGGATTTTTTTTATTTATTTCAATCAATGTAAAAAAAACCTTCCTGATTTACAAAAATGAAAATACACATAATTTCACTAATACCAATATTGAATAAGGACTTCTTTCTGTTAGGGGAAATTTTATTCTTTAAAAAACCGGGTAAAGTATAAAATATGTAAAAGATTTCTTTTCAGATGCTGGTTTTTGAAAACCATCGGAAAATAGGAGATATATTTTTTTAAAAGTCCTCGGGGTTAATAGAGCGTAAACTGCCCCAACCCAGTTTATACTGTATAAAATGGGTAGTTATTAAATTTATTCCTTAAATAGATACAAAATGTTTTGAAGAATAAAAAATCTTGATGAAACTGATTACAATATTGTTCATGACATAAAAGACATTTTTATGGTGTATAATTCATGTAATGTTCTAAATATGTATGTATTTGTAACGATTATAAAATTACTGTTTATTGTAAGTATGTATTTGTATGTGTTTATGTACATATGGAAATGTATATCTATAATAACTTGTTCATTTAATCTCTATGTATCAAATGACTTTATTTTTTATAAGATATAAATTAAATCATTCTCATTACTAGACATTTTCTATCCCCCTGGTTATGCTGCCGGAAGGGGACCTAAGGACTGAGCGAATATGTGTAATCTCCTCTTTCTTTTCTTCTGATCTAATTGTAAATTTGACATAATAACCTTTAGAAAATTACTTGTGACTACTTATATGAACATTATAACAATACAGATTTATCATTACTGATTTTTATCATTTGTATTTACATGTACATTATTATGTCTTACTTTATCATGTGATCATTCAAGTGATTTAGGGTTGATTTATGTAATTAATTATCTGAAGTTTAGTCAGGGCCAAAATCCTGTCAACTGTTATGAATATTCGAAAAAACAATCTGAAATACAAGCCCCTATGGTGTCCGTATTAAATTTATATGTATTTCTTTGAAAAGAAGAATTTGTAAAACAGACTTAAAACGTCTACCTTATGAACCAGAACAGAGGTCTAACGTAGCGTCACAGATGCCAAGCGTTGCACATACGTACACCATCCATACTAGCACTGTTGTCATAAATCTTTATACTGAATCCATTATTATAATCTATACATTGTAATCATATACATGTATATAACGTGTCATGTTCACAACATAATAATGTAGGATTACTCAGATTTTCTGGTAAACTGCAAATTTGAATATCTTATAAAATACATTTTAACTTGTGTAACCCAAAGGTTACTGGATTGCATCTGTTCAACCAACAAACAATCCTACTGCATAACATTATGCTGAACATGATAAACATATCCTAATAAAACAATAAGAAGAGTTGAAATGGAGAATATATATTTGTGAGGCTTGCCAACTGAAAAAAACACTTTTCAACGAGTTAGATAAAGTAAATATCAAATAACATAAGTTTACGCCGTGTGCTCCTTGTCGCGATTTGGAAACAACGGAAACGTCGTCAACCCAGTGCAAACAATAGACTAACAATTTGTATGATAAACGTCAGTCAGCACTTGACTCAATGATAAATTGTATTTGCTGACAAAGTCATTGTATAGATCATAGAACTTTCGAAATGATGATTTTAAACGAGAATGGTGAAATTCTTGTTGTATGAACTTGTATGCTACCTCGTTTTAGAAAATTGTTTTACATAGAGCATACTCTTGCGTATTGAATGAACTGAAATATATCAACTCGGTATACATGCACAGATGACGAAGATATACATGTATTGCTGCATAAGTAAGGGAAATCGACAATAGAAAAGTTAAAGTCACGTTTATCATAGGGCTTGGTTGTAAAATTACAATTAAACGTCTTTTTAAGTAAAATATCCAAATATGAAACATATCTGTCAGTCTCTGTGCTATCATCTCAAGCTCACCAGGATATATATAGAATCAACATATAAGAATGGAAAATACGATTAATAGTTAATTGACAAAACGTTTCATATGGGTACGAAAATAAGTCTGCTAATAACGGAGCGCGATAGGTATGTGTACCCAACGGAATTTCAATAGATTACTGCAAGACCTGATTTCCAAAATCCACATAGATATTGTCAATCAGGAACTCAAGCATCTTTTTGGTGTCAACTTAAGAATACTTGTGCGGACAATCACATTTTTTTTTAAACAAAATAATTTGCAAATGACCAATGACAAGGTAAGTAAATTAACAAGTTCCTTTCATATTGCAAAAACAGCTATCAATGATTTGACAAAAAATCTTGACTAATAAAATTTATCGTGGAAAATGGTTGTGTATAAAGTTGAAATGTCGTCAGTTTTTAAGCTGTTGCTTTTGATGAAATCTTGTAATTTGAAATAATCCAAACGGAATTTTCAAGTATCCACATCCATGTAACTCCTGTCAAAGTTTAATGTATTAATGTTTGTTTGATTGATTGTAAATTGTTCAACGTCGCTCTCGAAAATTTCTTACTCATATTGAGACGCCACTACTTGCCTGTATCATGAGAGGGTCTCTTAAAAAATACCTGAGCGGAAGACTTTCCCCATACTTTTCATGTACACTAAAGTTAATGTAAGTTATATATGATATCAAATTGTAGTTTTCACACAATAAATTCCCAGTCGGCCCCCTTAAATATGAATCACTCAATACATTTATCTTTTACGTTGCATATAGAATTTATTGTCTGACGTTACGGCGTCAGACAGTACTAGATTTAACCAGGGCTTATTTATGCTGTTGTTCCATGAAATTGTTTAGATAGTTCGATGGTGGAAATTTCGATGCATGCATAATCCCCGAAGACGCATGTAGTTCGTCCCAGGAGGAAATGAGTATTTACATTACTGAATGATCTTGTCTTTAGTATAATCCGTGCTTACATCCTTAAACATGTCCGTTTCAGTTCTCTATAAAAATGCCTTATTATATAAATCTCACTGTTTTGTGTTGTGTATCAAAGATTAAGACAATTTTACATGTTATGCTTATTTTCAGTAAAATTATACCTTGACATTGAATTACTAGTACCTAAACATCAAGCACGTGGTCAAATATTTTCTCTTAGTTGCCCTGCTTCAAGTATTGTAAAAATGATAATTCAGTGCCTGAGAAAAATGCTGTGTAAACAGAAAAAAATATCTTTTTCAAGTTCGCTTATAATTCTTTATTGTGTAAATAGATTTGTATGTTGCTGAAGTGTTATACTTAAACCTATATATATTCTACGAGGGCCGTTCAAAAATTACGCGGACTTGTTGCACAGAAGAAATATTTGACGACATTATCTGGCAAAATTTCACAAATAATATAAAAGAATCTTTACTTATATGGTCTTCAAAATTTCATATCAAAATGTTGTAAATTTTTATTAATTTTGAGTGATGTTTCCGGACATACCATTAAGTCACGGCGCAGCAAAATCTTCAACGTCACAAGCATTATAAAATATATGTGACTGAGCTTTCATTTTCGAACATTTTCCCTTGAGTACCTGTATAGTTTGAGTTATCTATTCATTATCAAAACACCATTTCTTGTCAAGCTTAAAATCTATTAAACAAGTAAAGAATATTCTTTTTTTTTTAACCAAAAACTACTTATGAGATATAGTGTGATATTGGTGACTCTCAATCACATTCTTTACAGTCCGGATAAAGTTAACTTTTCGTCTATAATCTTCTTCCCGTCCTCCCATATAGCCTTTTTACAGAGGTCTAACTCTCTAAAATTTCAATTTGCTAAGTGTGGGCGAATGTCACGAGTAGCCTAGTTTACTACATGTTTTATTATGCATATTTTGGATCTATGTTGCCGATATCTCGAGCATTACACATATTTTAACAAAAGTGTGGTGCGCCGTCAATTCAGGAGACGTCATTTTCACAGTCGATTTCACGGGAATTGCATCAGAGAAAAATCACTATATTTCTGTTTGTACTTCAAATATTACGTCCGAAATCTAAATACATAATAATAGAACAATTTTATAGGTACATTTGAGAAAATTGTTGAAAAATATCGCGAATTTTAGAAAACAAATGAGTTAGATTTTTGAATCCGCATGCTTTTGTTTCAATTTTTTTGTCGTGCGCCGTACCTCTCCATCAACGATATCAACATAGCGATAATTTTAGTAGATTTTTTTTAAAATACAGAAATTTTGCCCAAAATTTATTTGAATCTTTAAGATACATATTTCTGTGAAATTTCATAACTATATGACGTCTGTAAGAGTAAATAATAGCACAGTCCGCGTAATTTTTGAACGGCCCTCGTATATATACCTATCCAACGGTTATATTTTGGACGATATACAGTGTAATTGTTTCTTTTCCCAGATGCTTTAGTTCAGAATTTGATCAATTCATTACGTAAAAGTGTTAAGTAGAGAATCATTGTACATCAAATGGTTTGAGAAGCATTGAAAGCTTTCCGGAACAGCAGGGTTATGGTCAGCATGTGTAACGCTCTGCCAAGATTGTTATCGCCAGGGTTAGGGTTATACGCGCCCATTAAGTGGTCAAAGATTTCCCATTGATTTCATAATTTACAACCTTCATTTTTTTCTGTTTGTTGAAAAAAATCAGTTAGGTCATTTAACATTTAAAACATAACTTGAAAAATGCTGACCCGGGACCTTGAAACATCTTAAGCCTAAGTCGATTAAAATCTTTATTATATAAAAAAATGTTATAAAAGTTAAGTAGACCAGAAGGGTTAGGTTTAGGGTTAGGGATATTTTTTATATTGCTTCACAGAGATGTTGTTATGTGCAAATATGAAGAAATAAATTCCATAATTCATAAATATTTTTATTGGTGAGTTCACTAAAGTCTTAGTTTCTTCATGATCTTCAATTTAAAGTTCTTTATACATTATTGTATACAATATGATTACGCATGGTCTTTTGAAGATACATATTATCGAACGAAATAAAATATATAACATAATTTATTATTTTTTCCCGCTTAATGGATTTAAGCAAACCACGTCAGACAAGCTTTTTAGGAAACCTAATACTTGTACAAGTATTAGATTTACTGTCGATTTTATTAATCAGATAAAACTAGTTAATACATTCTTCATGATGTTGGATCTTCATTTTTTTTCCCTACGCTTCAATTCTGAAAAATCATAATTTTTCTGTAGTCTGCATGTGCAGACTTTTTAGAACTAGAAATGTCAAAAAATGAACAAATACGCATACAATGTACACCCGCTGGTTTTACAGAAAAGGTCCCAAGTAACTAATACAAGCATTTGAAGGATTTAAGGTGTTTACACTTAGCTTGAGAGTGAATACTTAGCAGCAATTGAAGTGGAGAATCCAGGAATCCTTAAAGGATGTTGGTAGTTCAGGGTCGGGGTAGGGGCACATAGTAATACCAAAAATTAATTTATCAAATCTTTTGTATATTTTGTACACAAAAGAGGAGGACAGATCTTTTGCAACATCTCTGACGTTTTCGATGAAAAACAAACTAATGTTTAGGGTTCATTATTTATCCTCCCTTCCCCCGAAAAAGAATGAAACACGCACAAACAAATTTTAACTTCGAATTCATTTAATGTGAGGACGCTACATAAAATTTACCACTGACAGAAAAATACACCTTTATCTATCAAGAATTTTAATATAAGAAGCCACTCAATTTAACATAGAACTTAATAACCAGTGTTACATAGAGATGTTTACCCGAGCTTGCAGAAAATGTTTGCTTAAATCGTAACCTTTAGAATATTCTTCATTTTAATTTGCTTATACATGTACATACCGTTCACGGTAGCTCAGTCGGTAGAGCGCTCGCTCCGTGATCGGGAGGTCGTGAGTTCGTATCTCTGCCGCGACTGACCTAGTCGTTAAAATTGGTAGCAACTGTTCCTTCGCCATGCGCTCGGCACTTTGAAGTGAAAGTTGCGGATCCTTCGGATGAGATCTTAAAAACCGAAGCCCCGTGTCAGCGGCAGGCGTTGGCACGATAAAGATCCCTTATTGCTCAATGGCCCTGAGTGCCGAGTAAAGGTCAAAATTTGAAGCCCTTCACCGGCATACGGTGACGTCTCCATATGAGTGAAAACTTTTCGAGAGGGACGTTAAACAATATACAATCAATACATCAGTCTTACATGTACAATGGTTCATTTATAAAACAAGAGGCCCACGGGCCTTATAGGTCACCTGAGTATCATGTAACAACTTTCCAGCGATTGTATTTGACTCGTGTTTTAATCCAAAAGCCACGAAATTCACAAATTTGGAAGGAGGCACCATTGCTTATCAAAGGGCAGATTTCAAAGCATTAATTAATTTTTAGTCAAAGAACCCCCCTGGTACCCCTGACCCAGCAGCCCTGAAATTATCTATTTTGAAAGAGGCCCCTTTCTTCAGTATAAGGCCAGCATTTTTTTTTATGTTCAGGTTTAGTTATGAACATGAGAATAAATAGTTCCGAAGGAGAAGGAAATAATTTTTTTTTGATAAATCAATTATTAACATTTGTACATTCTTTTTTATGCTATTCTAATAGGCTCCTTACCACTGGACACATAATGCTTACAAATAGAAAAGTATAACATTTAATTGCTTATTTAATCATCTGCCACTTTGGGCCAGTTATATGAATTTTGTGATGTTGGTCAAAATATATTTTTAAAAAATCAATTTTTTAAAAGTCTTCAAATATATTCTTTTAATATGTGATAGGTGAATGTGTAGACATTGTTCTAAAATTTACTGCTTGATGCCTGAAATTATAATTCCTATCATAAAACAGACAGGGAGTATTGGGGAGTAGGGTGAACATTTTTTCAATTAAGTGTAAAATAATTTTTCTGGCTGATACAAATGATACTACATGCCTGTATATATTTGTATATTCTTGCCTTTTAATCATGTTAATAGTTGATTTTTTTTTATTTCTTCAGGTTATTGTTTATTTCTTCCTCAAATTGACTTAATTCTCCCATAGTTTTATTCATAACATCTGATGCATAAGCAACCCTTTTCTGAAGAATGATGCTTAGACTGTAAACTATAACAGAGACCTAAGCAATGTTGCTGGCAATATGCAATAGCTACCATGGGCAGTTTAAAACCTTGGGGAGGAAAATAATTTACAGACAGATACTTTTGAAACGAATACATAATTATCTCACCAACATGTCACTGAAGTCGTCAGCATTTTATTTGTCCTTTGAACGGGTGAAACGTTTTGAAAGAAACTCGTATCGCTGAATTTTACACTAAACCAAGCTATCTTCTCAGATCTAGCTTTATTTACCCGCCGTTTCATCTTAAAACCGGAAGTGCGAGTTCGTTAATTTAAAATCTCGATCCCGACTCAAATTTGACATCGGAAAGAATTTTTTAAAATTTTTTTCTGAAAATTCAAAACCTTGAGTGGAGGGTTTGTAAAACTGAAAATAAAATAAACCCTGGCCTTAAATATGTAATTAGATCAATAGTATATTAACCAGGAGCAAAGAATAAGATGTTCAAAGAAATCATGCATTTCACTATATAATCATTAGAGCCCCGCCCTAAAACAAGAACCCCTGACCCTGAGGCCATAAAATTCACAATTTTCGTAGAGGCATTCTTGCTTATCATAACTATGTACTTAATTAGTTTATTTAATACCCAGGAGCAGAGAAGAAGATTTTCAAAGAATTCATGTATTTTCACTATATAATCAATAGAGCCCCGCCCTAACACCAGAACCCCTAACCATGGGGCCATAAAATTCACAATTTTGGTAGAGGCACTCTTGCTCATCATAATTATGAGCTTATCTAGTGTATCTAATACCAAGGAGCAGAGAAAAATATTTTCAAAGAAATAATGCATTTTCACTACCTACGTATTTAGCCCCTCCCTAGCACTAGAACCCCTGACCCCAGGGCCATGCATTTCACAATTTTGGTAGAAAACGTATTGCTGATTACAATCATGCAAACAGTTTGACTGCTTGATGTCCAGGAGTAAAGTAGAAGATTCTTAAAGATTGCATTAATTTTAGTGGTTTTGGCCCCACTCCTCAGGCCCCAGGGGAGCAGGGATCATGAAATTCACAATTTTTGTTCCCCTTCACCCATAGATCCTTTGTGCCAAATTTGGGTGAAATTGGTTCAGTGGTTGCAGAGAAGAAGCTGAAAATGTTCAAATGTTAACGCACGACAGACGACGCACGACGCACGACGACGGACGAAAACGGATAGCACCTGAGTTTACTCAGGTGACCTAAAAAGATATATTTGCCCCAAACTTCTTTCAAGACATAACATTACGACTGTAGAAATGTTCATTGAAACCTCCACACTTATCACTTCTGTAATGTAATAAATGTAGTGATACCAAAATAGAACTGAAAGATGTTAGAGTTGTAACTTAACCCTCGCCTTCCCGAACTAAACAAATGCCTTCTTTTTTCGCATGTCAAATTCTTTGATGGTAAGTTTAGTCCCCCTTTTCAAATTCGATTCTATGCAACTGCTACGACAGCGATATTCGTGAATGAAAGATTGATCATGACTGAATCACTTTGTGTTTTATAATGGGAACTGAATACATATAAGATATATCGTTCATGATAAAATTGACGTATTTTTAGTAATTTATTTTAAAATAATATATTCTGTTTTCCATTTGTTCTGCTTTCCGTTCCGCGTTTTGGCAACATCCTAAATGAATGACATTAATTGCAATGCAGTGCAAAGGTTACCTAGTATGAACGTCGTACAAGGATATTTGTACTCAAAAGAGAGCTGAACGATTTTTAAAGTTCGTAAAATGTATTGCAGAAGACTTCGTGTTTGTTTTGCGAATATGAGACTGTACTAAACGTGTTTGATGCACATGTAATCTTACAACGTCTTACTATAATTGCCTATTTATCAGCCTCAATTTCCAATGCTTTGCTACTAATATACAATGTTTTCTACAATTCCACTACATCAACTGAAGAGCGTCGGGAACCGGGGACATATATATCCCCTGTGACTCGGACGCACAATCGTACCATGGAATACATAAAAGCATGAGTTCTGCGCATCCAGTCGCATGGGCGCACGTTTTATGAATATTGTGTAGCTTCTGCTCCTGTGCCAATTGCAGAAGGTCCTTGAGCAATCTTTGTGTGAAATAGAAAATCCCAGCATTCCAACATTATCCTCCATATTAAAAAAGATAAGAACTGGAATTACTCTACTGAGGTTATAAATGTTTCTAGATTACAAAATGTAGAAATTATATCTTTATATAAGCTCAAAATATGTCTGAATACGTGTACATATTCATTTTTTTATTTAAAATAAATATGAAAAAAGCATACACACAAGCTAAGATTTTAAGTAAATTAAATATAATTATTAACATATTCAGTTAGGGTTCTAATACGGAGTCATACAAGGTGTGAAATGGAAATCCGTATTGGGCGAGGCGAATCAGAGTCCCAATATGGATTTCCATTTGACACCCTGTATGACTACGTACGTATTATGTGTTACGAATTTATCCCACTGAAGACCTTTTTAAATATTATAAAAATGTATGCTCATATTATGAAAATATCAAGTTTTTATCCAAAACAATCAACATGAAATATTGTAACAAGAAATTTAACTAAACTGCCTATACAAATAGCCCTTTCCTAGACGCCAATTTTATTCAATAACAACGTTTCGAACAGAATCGCAAGGCGTCATTTAATAAGCCTTTAAACAATCAGTAATCTACATTTTTTTTCTGAAGCGAGATAAGAAAATATATACATTGATTATATTTATTTACATTGAAGATAATTTCCTATATACAATAAATTTGAAATCTGCAAAATTCAACTCTACGTAACACATATCTTATTCATATGTTAAAACAAAATACAATTCCAGCAAAAAAATATGTGTAGAACAAAGAGAAAAGTATCGAATCTATTAGACAATAAAAACTGTGAATAAGAAATAATAATAAAGAACACCAATAATTCTAAAGGGGTAACATATATTGTATCATTGCGATTGTCTTAATAACAAATTAAAGTAGACCTCGATATTGACCGAAACTGGAAAATAAAAGATCGAAAACTTTTAGTAGATAACCATTTCATTTCAATGAACTCAATAATCAATAATACTTCACGCATATATAGTTATTTTTCTTTGGATTATGTATTTATCAGGTTTTTCAAGCTCTACAAGTTTAGTTTAAAGCTTCCTCGCACATAGCAACTAAGTAGATGTTTCACCATCTTTCAAGACGCAAAAGCTTATTACATTGGGAATTTAAACACAAAATGATGCAAATAATCACATTTCCATAATTGTTTGCCAAAAGGGATATTGTTTTTGATAGTTAACTGTCATTTACATCATAAAAATGTAATGCTCTAAAATTATTATTTGATTTCAAAGCAATAAAACAATTTTTAGACAGAAATAAATTGATACAGCTGCATAGGATAGGCTTACACTTCTTTGGTATTGCATATATTTTAACGTTCATCAGGTTGGTTGTCAGAGAATGTAATGACAGTAATTTTTGTACCATCATTTTCCAGATAAACCATTTCATTTTTGACAGAGGAATGCGAACAATTTAATTCCTCAGGTAGAAGTGGTCGAGCATGATATTTTTGTCCGAAAAAGTTAGCACCTTTTGCAACTGCTAGCTCTGGTTCCTCAGGAAAATAAGGTATTATCCCTTCAAATTTTACCCGAAAAAAAGACTCCAAATAATCTCGTATGTATGGCACTTTGGTGAGTCCCCCGCAAATGCAAACATTTGAAATGTCACTTCCCTTTGTAAGTTTGCAGATTTTTTCTATAATATCAACTAAAGTAGGTTCAAAGACCCTATGCAGTAAATCCGTAATAATGTACAGTTTATTTCTCTCGATCCGAATCAGACCAGAGAATTTTCCCTTCTGGAGGGCTTCACTTAGATTTTCCCTGGTCTTCTCAAACAAAAACGAGTGGAGATTAGCTGGTAAAGTTATGCATAACTCCTCACTTTCAGCATTGGGTTTGCCTTTTCCAGAAATATTTGATTTTATATCTTCAAATTGGTGTTGAATATCAAGGCATTCAGTCGGGTAACGCGAACAGAATTCTTCAAAATCTCGAAAAATTTCTTGCATAAACTTTGAAAATTGTTCATCGATTTTCTGTCCACCTAAGGCTTCTGTTGTCTTCATTTCTTTTTTGGCAGTGTTAAAAATCGTAATATTTGTGCTGCCTCCTGAAATAAGAAACAAAAGGATAATTGACCATGAAGGCCACCTGAGCATCTAGAATTTTCTAAGACAAATAATATCTGCAACATGTCGAACGGTAACTTTTAACTATTGTGACATAATGTCGCAATGAATCCATGACCAGAATCATCAATGTCAAATCAGGATGCTAAAGGGAGAAGAAATTACTTTCAATATATGAATATGATAGTTTCTTGAATCACCTATTCCATACTCCCATTGATGCATATGCATTGTTATATAAGTTAAGCTATGCCATGTTAATATAAATAAAGGACAAGATTAGCTAAGTCTCCTTTTTGGCCCCTACTTTGAGGTGTCTCTGCGAACAATTTATCACGAGACACCTTAAGTGTCACTGCTCTTACGACATTGGTATTGAACCTAAGCCATGGAATTCATAAAGGGCACCGTAAGGTCACAGAATATGTCATTTTTTTGAATTTCCGCAATTTTATGCATATTTTCATCACATTTATTGTATATTTTCTTTTGGAGAACACATAGCACAAGCTTGCCTATCCGCAGAATTTAATATTCCATGCATTTATATCAGATGCATCCTAACAATCTCAAGAAGGCAACCTGTACTTAATGTTTTCTAAAGATTTAACATAATTCCCTCAAAATTGTCAAAAACCTAAAAAAATGTCTTTCTATGCTTTTTTTGTTGCCCCCATGACATATGTTTATCAAATTAGTAGTGGTTTTAAACAAGTAACATTTAGAGCGCGTAACTTTAAGTTATCAAAATTTCATTTTGATAAAACACACTAAAGTTAATTAACGCTTACTTTATACAGTTAACAAAATTATGAAAGTTTACTATAGTAAATCAAAGCGTTTTTACTATATGAATATCAGATGTTGTATTTTATTTTATAAAATTCATACATGCACATTTTATACTGAATAGAAGTATAACATGTATATTCATAATTTATTTCTTAATTGTACATTACTTTGTTAAAGTTTAAGATATTGTAGCAATACTTTAGCCGACCTTTATGCATTGCCATTAATCTAAAAAGTCATGGTTTTCACGACATTATTCGAGAGTTACCTTATCATTATCACCTCTAGAATATTAAAGGCCCTTATTTACCGTATATACTCGCCTATAAGTCGGTATTTTATAAGTTAAATATAGGTCTAAAACTCTATGTCCGACTTATAGGCGAGTCATAAAGTGATTGGTATTTTTCTGGAGGCTGAAATGTAGTATTTACGTTTCTGATGATAATGGAAGAAAATGTCTGAATATATATGATGATTTATTATGTATTCTTAGAGTACTCAAAGTACAAATATTTATAAATTTTAATAATTAATATTATTCGTATTTTAAGTTAGCACGACTTCATGTTTTATGATTGAAGATTATATATCAGAATAATTTCGAAAAATATTAATTGGATCCGTTCAAACAACACTAGAATTACTTGAAATTGTCGCCCGATTTTGGCAAAAATTTGTACCGACTTATAAGCGGGTCAATAGCAAATTACACCAAAATATCGTCAAACTATACAACCGACTTATAGGCGGACCGACTTATAGGCGAGTATATACGGTAACCGTGTTTAAAACTCGTTCTTTAGCTCAATCATTATTCGTTATCGCTACCTTGTTCTCCTCACGTGCATGCATTTATTCAAATAGTTAGTAATACTGTAACATCACATATTTTCTTTGGGTCAATTTTTTGTGGTTTGAGTAAAACCTCTTGGATCGTAGGGATTCGAATTTTCGGATGAAGATTTTTTTAGTTGTTATGTATGTGACATTTTACATGTCGTGGTGGACATGAATTCGTAGGTCTTTTGATTCACTGAAAGCAATGAAAATGAAACTCCCATGAAAATTTGTGATTTGACAGTAAATGATAAAAACTCTTTAAAATTTTTGGATATTTTAATTAGAACAATATTTTGAAAATTATTTGATATTTCTACCAAAGGATCTAAATGGCTTCAAAGATGTATGTTAAATGACTTCTTAAGCACCACATTGGTATGCATGAAATTCGGATAGACAGGGTATGTATTTTGCAAATTATTATACAGTGAGTATTTGAATACATAACAATACCAACTGAAGCAGCCTATATGTAAATCATATCCTATATATTTTTGTGTCAAATGCATTTGAAATATATAGAAGTCGTGATATTATACAGAAAATATAAACTTCAAATCTAAGTTTACGTCCTATATTACTAAATAAACTCAACTTTTTATGAAATAATCAAAATGTATATATAAAAAGATATAGTCTTTTTTTTATAATTCAAAGTACCTGTAAATCTATCTACAAAATATATTTACCATGTGTGCAACTTAAAAATTAGTTTAAAGGCCTATACTGTACTGAACTATGTGCTCATTAGAAAAAAAAGTGCTAAACTTTCTTTCTAGCCATTGAACATGTGATAGGGATTTTGCCGAATCTACTAGTGTTTTTTTACATACACTGTTTTTACCAAAATTTGTCATACAGTCTTACTTAAACATGCGTAAATACAAATCAAACATTAATGGTTTTTTCAATATTAAAAGTCCCTTCATATAATTAAAAATGAAAATCATCCAGTTTGTTTGAAATATGTGGTAAATATTGAAGTATCCACTTAATGATAACAAACTGTTGGCAAAGATAACTTTTAAGAGCCTGTCTACGAGAAAACCATGCAGATATATAGAAAAATGCTCTGGTAGGCACTCTCAAGAACAAACTAATTTTTATTATTAACTTTAAGGGCACCCATTGAGAGTCAGAAATATGTTGTTTATTTTTGCATCGGTTGTTTCTATTTTTAGTAACAGCCAATAATTCATTTTGGTCAATATTCAAGGGAAAATGCAAAAAAGTTGGTGTAAAAATGACAATTTCAATATTTAAACGTAAAAAAGAAAAAAACAATATATAAATAAAAGGGCAATGTTTTCTCATAGAACTAAGTCGTAAAATTAAGTTGGAATCAATTTTTTTTGTAAAACCCCTATATAGAAGGCTGTCCCGAGGGCACAAATATTGGCATGGTGCCAAGAAATGATGATGGTTCATTTTTTGTTAATATTCAGGGATACATTTTTTAGAAAGTGACGCTTCTTTTTTCAGAATTTTGTGCATTTAAGAATCTCTAGGATATTATCCCAACAATATGTAAAATCCACCTTTGGACTCTCAAGGACAGAAAAGTTATATCGTAATGAAATTACCTCAAATTCAAATGATGGAAAAATTTATGATTTTATAAGTTTTACTTTTAACAGTAATTTTAATGAATTTTGTGTAAAATATTTACAAATATAAACAACGAACATTATTTTTAATTTTATAAAAGCTATAAATATTTTTTTTCCCTGCTTTTCTAGTGAAAAAAAACGTATTTTACTATTTATTTAGATTTTGTTAGAATTATCTCCCCTGTTGCGCTCTTCTGTAGAGAAGGTAGATAATGATTATGTTTACGAAGTCATCTATTCGTTTAAGGCCTACAGATAGATCTATATGTGATTTGAAGAAAATTGTCCTTTCCTGTGAATGTAATTTGTTACGTATATGTACTAGGCCTAGTGGACTATGAATAAAATACATGAAAAATATATGAAATCCATCGGGATCGATATACGGTTCCGTAACCACGTGTAAACATTATGGCATCCTGCGAAGTTTGTGGAGTTGTACGTCCTCAGAAAAAGATTCAGGTGCGTGAATTGTCAACGAGTCTTCAGATTCTGGCTCTGATTTTGATGAATATGATTCTGACAGCGAACATTCATTTGGTAGCGAGACGGATGTAGTGATGATGGTCCCGTCATGATGATACCGAATCAACAATGTTTGAATTTGAAAACGAAATAGGTAGTTGGATCTTGGTTTATAATACTATGTACCTTATAAAAAGGCTTACTGAGATGTAAAAAATAAATAAATAAACAATTTTGGTTGGTACTTGATTATGTACAAGAGAGATTTTTTAAAAGACAATATCAGGTCTGGTACAATCACTAGATAATTTAGCTACGTAGCTTGATTTACCTACTTAGTTAGCTTTATTTACCTACCTTTAAGTAGCTTTATTAGCTTTATTGAGCTCTGTACCAAAGTAATTTTTTTCTATAAAAAAATTCTACCTACGTAGCTAAATCTAGTGATTGTACTGGACCTGAATATATACCTAGCAAACCTGTCAAGAGAAATTTCAAGGTTGGTACATGTACATGTAGCAACAAAAATATCTGTATAAATTCAACAATATTGCAAAATATTCACATCTGCAGAATTATAAATATCATAAGTAGTTTTTGTGGGTGATGAAGAGGGAATGAAAAGTTGAATAGGTCCAGGGTTTTCAATTTAATTAGACTGTTTTCTAATAGGGTACAATAAGAATTGGATAGATGGTTCTTCACTGTCAACTAAATCACCATTATTGCCACATATGTGGGATGCACGATTATAAAGAATCTCATTTAACAAAATATTTTTTTCACATATTTATGAGATGTTATGAAGATGGCTACATTTAAGATTTTCTGCTTTATGGAACAGTAGAATATTCTTTATGAGAGATCACAATTATCAGAAAAAAAAGTTGTTGTCAAATACTTGTGCAGACTGCAGACTTATTAAAGGTCACTATGTGTTCCTTGACAGGTTTGTGTTTAAAACAACTAATATTATAAATATAAGTCTGGGAAATTATACTTTGTATAGAATATTTCATTTCATTCTTATATTTCTTGTGCAATTTCAGATTATTCAAATTCATTTCCCTGGTTAGGGCAGGGCTTTACAATGGGATTTTCAGCTGTGGAGCTATCAAGAATTACTACATGGGTTTCCAATGTAGTTTTGTGAATAGAATCCAGAAATAAGAAGAGGAGAGACAATGCAGCATAAGCATTACCAATTACTTGCCACTGATGAGAAAATGGTAAAGATATGTTATACTATAGTACATGTATAGGAATTGCCTTGTCTGTCTGTCGATTTGCCACATGCATTTTTCCCTATTCTGTTACTTTACTTCAAGGATATATGAAGCTCTTGTTTTCTTCAAAGTTAGCCAGAAGAATTTTTGAAGAATCTTACCCAAGTCATTTGATGACATTTTCTTCAATTGGAAAATATCAATATAACATTATCATAAACATGACATTTATTTTTAAAATCTTAGAATATGTCTAGTATGGTTTATTTCAATTTAATTTGAAAGCTGTCCTTTTTCACAGGTACATGCTTTGAGTACTACTTTTGTGTATTTGGAGACATTCCAGTTCTTCTTTAAACCAGGAGTGGAAATTTCAGTGCTTGTTCAATTTCTCCAGAAGTTATTGGATGCCAAATAGGAAGAAAATGGGGTCATACTGAACAGAATAATTTGGATACACCTTATAGAATTTGAAAGCTTGAGACCTCAAGACCAACCCAAATGGTGTACCAAACATGAAGAAAAAAAGACAGTTTATGATTGAAGAATCTTGTGTAGAAGCCAAAATTTCAGGGTATTTCATGTATGTTAACTTAAACGATTTTATTGGTACATGTACTTAAACATTGTATCTTGATATTTAATAATTTTATGTATCAGGTTTCATTTGCAGGAATACACAAAAATTCAGAGTAAATTTTAAGTGTTTGTTATGTTTGAAAAGATCAAAGTTCAAGGCCAACAGTGCTTTAGTTTTACCAAATATAACACTATTATAAAGACTAATTGCCTGTATATAGGTATAGCAAATAATTCAGAATATGATTTGGGAAAATGTGATTTTTTCTTTTAAATCTTATCTTAATTTAGAATCATTATGTAAACTTAAGTAAGTAGATTTTTTTCATGCATACAAAATTTCAAGGTCATTTTAATTTTGGAAGTGAATATAAAATATCAGGAAGCAGTCAAGCATTGCAATTTTTTTGTTGTTGAATGTACTTAGTTATTGAGTAATATTCAAATTTTAATCTGCAATGAAATTAAAAATTATAAATGTGCTAATTTGTTGATTTTTAAAACTTGGTGTTCATTCATTTTGAGTTTGTTGCCATGACAATATGTCTGTCAAGAAAATGGCTGTGATATTTCTTTTTTTTTCAGTTTGACCCTTGACCTTTGACATTGTGACCTCAAAATCTAAAGGGGTCCTCTACTTTTTAGGAAACCAGTGTACTAAATTTGATGTCTGTCAAGCAATGGGTCCTCAAGATTTTGAATGATTAAAATCTACATACTGGTATATGGGGAATTATAACCCTTGACCTTTGACCTTGTGAACTCCAAATTAAAAGGGGCCATCTACTTATTAGTAGGTACCAGTGCACTATGTTTATTATCTATCAAGCAAATGTTTTGTTTTTTTTTAAAATAAGAGAGAATACACTTGGTCTACTGATTGACAAACAGGTACTAAGCAGTATGTGAATATCACCCTGCTCAAAGAAAATGTAAAATAATACAATTCTGGTAAACCCCCCCCCCAAATTAACCCCATTTAACCCCCTAAGAAATAATTATTGATTGAAAACAAAAATGTACAATATAATGGTATTTTTTAACATCAAAATTTAAATTTTTGAAAATATTTAAATCAGCAAAATAACTCCTTGCTGAAGTTCAGGGATGAGAAAATTTGAAAATTCACAAATAAATGCCCAACTTCAAGTAAAAAGTACAGCAAAATATTTGAGAGTCCAAAGACAGATTTTTTATATAATGTAGACAGATATGTTGTCTAATAATTGGTATGAGATTGAGTTGATTCTAGCGTCACTTTCTGAGTTATAGGTTTTTGAAAAGTGAATATTTTCACCAGTTTTCAAAAATCTGGAAATATGCCAGATTTGTGACCTTTTTGCACTTAAACGAGGGCACAGTTTGTGATTATGAAAAATTTTCCGAAACATGTTTTTCTTGTTACTTTCAACCATATATGGATATTTTATTTCATTATCAAGTAAAATGCTGAATATTTAAATATAAAATCCTATAAAATTCATGTTTTCACCCCTGCATTAGGACCAAGAATTCTATTTTTAGTAACAGTGTTGATTTAACCCCTTAAGTGAGACCACACTGAAAAAAATTTTGTGGCAAAATGTTTCATATTATAGAAGAAATTTACACACAAAACATGAAGTTGATCCGAGAACCTTGCTCCCATAACCTCTTGCATGGTTTTCTCGTAGACATGCTCTTAAAGTAGAAAAAAAAAATAATTACTCCCATCGACTTCGTTGGTGCATTGGTACATTTCTGATTGCTGGGCTGCAAATATGGTGATTGCGAGTTCGAGTCCTAAATTTTTCCATTTTTGCCTTTAAAAAAAATCTTTACGTATCTTTGCTACTTTGTTTTTAAAATTATATCATATAATATTCATAATTTCAAAAAATTATATTATACACATTACAAAAAGTATTTCGGGAAAAGACAGTCATAAGCTATGCCATTAGAGTGTGCAGATTCATAGATTCTTGTTTTTTTTTGCCCCCCCCCCTCTTGAAAAGTAGGATTGTATGTAGTATCGGTATGTTTGTCTGTCTGTCTGTACGTCCATCCGTCTGTTCATTCGTCCGTCTGTCTGTAACGCTTTTTGATCGACACATATTCAGGGATTTCGACCTCAAAACATTGACACTGCAATTTTTTTTCTATAATATCTTACACCAACGAATAAAATTGAATGATATTTTTACAGATTCTTTATTACATAATCGCATTGTGACCTCCTACTTTACTTTTTGATCCAAAACTTATTTTGGGTCTCCAAGAGCAAAATATTTACTTTGTGATCATACTCATATTGGAGTCAGAGGGATATCATTTAGTGAGCTTGTAGCATACAGTATCTCTAGTTTTTAATGTTATAATTCTAAATTTTTGGTTTCAAAATTATAGTATTGAACAAGTAACGTGATTGTAATTTGACATACTTGCGCTATAAATCTTCAAATCACATAACATAATTGGATCATAAATTCAAAAGATGCAGTATATCTATAAATAGAAACCGGTGATTTTCTTTTAAATCCTTGAATTGGCTGTGTTGTCGTTAGGGTAGCTATGAATCTATACCCCCCCCCCCCCTCGTTCAAATCATAAGCCCAAGACTAATGAATTGCAGTATTTTTGGCAAATAAATGAACTTATTGTTTGTATTACAAGGAATCTGACTGCTTGGTATACTGAAGTAAAGAATATAGAATATTCTTACAGACTGCATTCATATTGATGATATTGGACAGAACAAATTAAGTATCAAAAAATCATAAACCATAATATCAAAAGTTTGGTTTTTCTTTACACAAGGATAATACATGTAAATACCAATAAGGGCTGAATCAGACTTAAATTTCCTAAGAAATTGAAATTAGTTTTAAGTAAGGTACTGATATGACGCATGATAGACAAGAAAAGGCATCTTTACGTTATCCAATTAACGTACATAATTTTAATCAAAAGCTAGAAAAATATTCATTCTTTATGAATTAGAAATACCTGTATATACATGTATATACATTTTAAAGAAATTAATATATTTTGTTTCAGCAAGACCAATATACATTACTTTCTTTAACGTTTTATTTGAAATGCATACAATAATAAAACATCATTTGTGATTTATGTAAGATGTTTGTTTTTTCTCACTTTCAAAGAATCAAATAGACAGGAAAAGATTAATGCCTGATTTCTTTTTAAAATAAGCTGAAATTATTTAT
This sequence comes from Saccostrea cuccullata, assembly GCF_032062105.1. Classification (NCBI taxonomy): domain Eukaryota; kingdom Metazoa; phylum Mollusca; class Bivalvia; order Ostreida; family Ostreidae; genus Saccostrea; species Saccostrea cuccullata. Next base: position 42,219 of record NW_026938694.1, read on the forward strand.
CGCTTTATCAATAACTACATGGTATACGTCTCTAAACAAAAGGCCCATAAGCCACATCGCTCACTTGAGAATATTGACAAAGTTTTTTAAAAAGACTGTTCTTATTTATTTCTGTGCAAAAGATTTTAAAAAGATGCCATTAATTTTTACTTTATCATATTTAACCCCCCCCCCCTCTTGGAAGAGGAGGTGGCCCTTTATTTAAAAAAAAAAACTCGAATCCCCTTTACCCGTGGCAAGTTTGGTTGAAATTTGCCCAGTGGTTTTTCAGAAGAAGATGAAAATGAGAAAAGTTTACAACAACGATAACGACAACGACAGGCAACGGACAAATTTTGATCAGAAAAGCTCACTGAATGCATCGACTCAGGTGAGTTAAAAATTAAAAGACCTCTAAGATTTCAACTCTTAGATGTATTGAAGATAAACAAGAACAACAATGAAACCAAGAAAAACTCCTAAACATTGTATTTTAAAAATGATTTGTCTTAGCTTCCTGGATACTGGAAACTTTTTTGAAGAGAATTAAAAGTATGGTATCTAGAATCGGAAAGAAAAGGAGAATGAACCGTCACATTCTTTCCACATTATTTTGTTGAAATGAAATAAAATATAAATACCTCCAATATCCAATATTAAACCGCTATTTGAAGCGATTTTCTGGTTTAATGCAGAGAAATGCATAACAGCCTCTGTTTCTGTTACAACAGTAACGTCATGGATATTAACACCTGCCTGCATGATAAAAAAAAACATACTACATCACAAAAAGTCGATGGACCACGTTGCTCAAGCAAGCATTATGGCATGCAAAAAAATAACAATATGAATGGACCCTACGTACATGTATTTCTTCAGGAGAAGTTGGAAGGGTGATAAGGAATTAATTTAACAAACTCGAATCTATCTGAGGATGCTTCTATTTTCCCTAAATAATGGCTTGAAAATTATGAAAAATTATGAAAAAAAACCTTTTCATGTACGTTTTTTTTTTTATCTATAGACGCCCTGACCTTCCCCTTGGTGTCATAATCTACACTACCTGGTAAGGTTTGTGTATTAATTTGTCTAATCATAGCTTTGCTGTTCTATAGAAGAAAAATGTTGCAGATATTTCCTTTATATTAATCTAGAGAACCCCAAAAAAAGGATTACCCATTGTAGCCGCGCCATACTCATGGTGGTCATAATTTAAGCAAACTGAATTGAACACTACCTGAAGATGCCTCCGTATAAATATTACCACTAAAGATTATGCTGTTCTTAGGAAGATTTCTTTAAAAAATCGTATGCATTCTTTTGTATCCCAACCCTACCGCCGTGTCATAATTTTTCACTACCTTTGGATGCTTCAACGTAAATATGACTTATTATGACTTTGCTGTTCGTGAGAATATTTTTTATACAAGTACTTTCTATTCTTATGGAAAAATTCGATCGCTATTGTGATCCCACCCTACTCCAAGGGGTGAAGATTTGAAAAAAAAACGGGTGTACACTTCCTGAGGATGTTTCAATATAAATATTGACCCTATATTTATGCAAATTGAAAGGACGTCTATTAATTATAAAGATTACAGACAAACCGACAGAATGACAGACGCTGAACAAAATGTGATCAGAAAACTAACGCTAGCCGAAGGCTAAAGTGAATTAAAAAAAATCGTGTTTGTTTTTAAAAATATTGTTTATCTTTAAGAATTAATGATTTTGAAAAGAAGAAGAGGAAGTTTATTTCTAAGTTTATAATATCTATAAATTCATCCCCCCAATGAAGAGAGCAAACCGTACCTGTAATGCAATGTCTGCCAGGAATATGCGTTTCTCTCTTGTGTAATAGGCTGGACATGTGATAACATAAAAAGGAAATTTACATGCATACTTCTTCACTAATTCACTGGCTTTTTCAGTAATTTTTTTCAGAACTTCTTTGTATATCACCGCTGGTGATATATAAGTTCCTTCCTCCGTCTGTTCGGGTCTTTTCTCCTATATAACAGGAAAAAAATAAGCAGTATATATTTCCATTTCTAATTTTTTTTTATCTCTGTGATAACTCCTTGAAAGTTAGCTCAGTTAATTTCTTGTTAATTTTTCCGGAATGTAAATTAGGCAGGTCGATAGGTCAGAATCTAAGGCCTTATATGCCTGCAAATCTCGTGATCAACTGTCTGTCTGACGCTAAGGAGGCGAAATATGCAGATTAACCTCGTTCGGCTTATTTCGTGTTTGACGTCAGTGGGCTAGGTCTTGAGGATTGGGATGGAAGTCCTTGTGTAATTTAAATCAATGTCTATATTTTTAAAGTCTAGATCTGCAATTTTTTTCCTTATGAAATGGAAATATATGTAATTACTGTCTATTTAGTATAATATGCCAAGGATACATCTCTAAATACCAATATTACGAAAACTTGTGTTCCAAAATTGACGTCATCTCGTCTACTATGACGTCATAATGTAACACTGATTTAGTCAAGGTAGAATATTGTTTATGCTTCTTTATTCACCCTGCGAATATTGATTATCAAACTGACCTTGCTTTGGAATATAATTATTTTTGTAACTTGAAGGGAATGACTCATTCAGTTATTGCATCAATAGCAGGATGATACAAACATTTGTTTTTGTAAATAACATTTTTGAAATCTATACCATAAGTTGAAAGACTTAATAAATTTTCTCATTTATCATTTTAAGTCATACGCATGTAGTACTAGTACTATGTTTATACAAGAGGCCCATTAGCCACATGGCTAACCTGAGTACATTTGTACATGGGCTAGATGAAAACACATATCAGCTCAGTATTGTAAAGTTAATTGAGGGGGTGAATTTTATAAATTCCTAGATTTTATCATAAAATTTTATCTTACGATGTTTGATCAAAAAGTTCTCGAAGAAATAAAATAACTTTCACAAAATATATGAAATTAGGTTTCAGTGTTCATTATTTTTTTTAAATAGCCCTCTCTGATTTTAATTCATGTCTGTTATCGTTTTGCCTATGCGCGAATCACGTAATCCAGGTAGTCAGGTGACATGCTCTGAAGCATTCTGTCCATAAACGCTAAGATATTTTTTCGATTTAACCATGCAAGTCAAGTTTTATAATAGGAACAGTCCCTTTGTCATAAGTGATCAATTCTCGGAAAAAAGGGTAGTTAGATAAAGATATCCTTTTCCGGAAGAAAATGGTGACCATCACAACCTCAGTCATAGTTGTAGGTAATTCGTTTTATCATATTTAATATGTTAAAAGTCTGATTTAAACGATATTTTGAGGAATTAATAATAATATTATTGTTAAGATTTTCAATCATTTTTCTAGCTGTAACTTCGAATTTTTTCCTAACGAATTGCCTAACAAAGGACACATCTCTTCCCCAGCTTGCTTCTTGCTGGGCTACAAAACAAACGACATTTTGAACCATCTCCTTCCCTTCACTAAAACAACCAATCCAATTTATGACTTACCGTCTGGAACGTCTATTGACATTATAAACTTTAACAAATTATCATAAAAAAAAACTTCAAAGGAATTTCCGTATTATACGTTAAACCTTACAGATTTTCTTTTCTCTAGTAAGACTTTGGCAGCCATTTTTTGTTACGAGTCACCTATATATTGACGCCATTTTCCCATTGTGACGTCACAATGATGGAGAAAAATCATAAACTTTGCATATGCAATTTATAGAACATGTGCATGACTATAGGTGTGTCAAATTTCATTCTGATCTTAATGGTTTTGTAAATATAGTACTAGTTCGCTAACTTTTTGATCACTCCTCATAGAATGCCACAATATCAAAAGAGCATACATGTATAAATTTGCCGTTTTTGAAAAGAATTTAAAAACAATTCCTCCGTACTGTTTGGAAAATATTGATATTCCAATCACCCCTTCCCCCCCCCCTCCCCCCCCTCTGCTCGATCATGATTTAAAAAGAAATTGAATCTTCACTACATGCCGATGCTTACATGTCAACATGTCAATAACTTTACTGTTCTGGAGAATTTTTTTTGCACCTTTTTATCTTGCAAGTACCCCTTGCATTGACCCAATAAAGGTAACCTAATAAACCAAGGCTTTATATCCGTTCATAGCCCCAATAAAGCCTCGTGCATGTATTCCGACGTTCTAAAAGCATTGTGACGTCATGTATATTGAAATGTTTACGCCTTGGCGTCATAGTTTCAACTGCAGAGATTGTGTATAAATCAGTCGGAAAAAGCTTGTTATGGATGTTCAAATGTAAAATTTTATTGCAGGATAAACAAAACACATGATAAATGTCTTGAAATATAAGCGATATTTGGGCTCGGGTCGAAAACATAAGAGGGCTCGGCAAGCCTCGCCCTCTATCACGTTTTCTTACCCTCGCCCAAATATCGCTTATATTTCAAGACAGTAAACATGTATTTTATATATCCCTGCTGTGGCCACACCCTTACCCAAGGGGTCATGATTTCAACAAATCTGAATCTGAATCATCTGTGGATGCTTCCATTTGTTCCGCAAAACAAAGAAAATTCACTAATCATGGATTTGCTGTTCACCAAATTATTTCGATTTATATTCCTATTATGTATTTTTCATGCAAGACTTGATCCTACATTGTGCCCCTATCAAAATCACAGGAATCACAGGATTTTAACACTAGCTTAGCATGCTTCCTTATAAATATTACCAATCATGGCATAACTGTTCGTTACAATTTAAAAAAAAAAAGATTTCTCACTCTCATTTCTATGCAAAACCATTATGGACCCATCCTACCGCCAGAGGTCATGATTTGAAAAGGTTTGAATCAACATTAAATAAGTGTACTTCTATACATATGTATTAATACTTCCTCCACTTATCATAGCTTTTCTGTTCTTGAGAAGAAGATTTTAAAAAGATCTTTCTTATATCTTTTAAAATATACCATTTTTAGACTATTTTAATCCCCCTTAGAAGAAGAGCTCCACATGAAGATATAATAAAATGGTCAAATTTTAAAACTAATATGTATGATTTATTCTTTTTTTTTCTAAATGATAGTTGACAGCTTAAGATATATCCAAAAAAATTAAGATATATTTGGTGGTTAATTTGTTGACCCCCCCCCCCCCTAGACTCCCTAATGATAATTAACACAATCAAACTTTTCTTTCAGAAATCATTAATATTTCTCTTAGATTTACATTTCAATTGGTCACCTGAATAATGTACAAAGATAATGGGAAAAAATTATAAGATTTTGTCATAATTTAAATTTTTTTGCAAAATTTTGTTTGGAATTATATTGTAAGAAGCAAAACAAAGTCTCATTTCTAAAGGAAAACCAATGATTTCTTTATATTTCAGGGATTTATTATTTACAATGTATGTCATTTCAAATCAAAATCAGTTAAAAATTATACATTAATTAATGCATCATTTTTTTGTTTGTGTTAAGTACCCTTAAAACTCAGATTGCCCATTATGTCACAACCCTACCACGGGGACAATGATATGAACATGCATGAATTAATACTACCTCAAGATGCTAAACTTGCCACCCACAAAGTGTAATATACATGTACTTGTAATATAACTTCAAATAATACATTTTAGCCCCATCCTAAGTTTGGAAAAATGAATTACAGAATCCTGGCATAGGACTGAGTACTTACCTTAAGCATGTTAACAATCTATAATTGAATGTTTAGTACATATATTTAAATAGAAGATGTCTGATTTTTTTATACCCCCGCCCATAGAAACTATGTAATTTACTGTAGATTGGCAAATATTCACTATTGTTTTAATTTCGCTATGTTTGCGATTTATTAGTTTTCCGCGAAATTAAACACATCGTAAATTCTATTATTTGTTTTTAAAGCGTTTAAATGATTCTACGAAAACTTGAATTAATCACTTGCGGCGTGAAATTAAAACCATCACAATTCATATGGAGAAATGACGTGCAGTTTATTCATGAGGTTGCTCCCACGTGATTTACTTCTGATTAATATTCATAAGATCCTGCAAAAACTCAAATTATACCATTTCTGTAATTTTTTAATATAAAAACATGCAAGACTTTTTTATTTGAATTTCTTTAAGCAATCGACATGTTTAAATGGGTAGAATTTAGCGTTATCGTCCGTTAGAAATTAATGATACCGTATGTTTCAATAATATGTAGGTCAGGCGAATGCAAAAATTGCCGGTTTTAAATTTAAAAGGCGGTCGTAACTCTTCATACAATTTTATAACAGCAATATTTTTTAAAAATAGACCTTCGTTTGCACCTATTAATCGGCGGAAGAACTCTGTCATCATGCAATAAACACTTACATTTAATCACCAAAATGATAAAAACACTAATTCAGTTCTCTTTTCTTCATTAAAACAGCGTACTCTCGCTTCGAATTTTCAAATCAAAAAGGCGGTCGCAACTTTCACTTTGGCATCTACATCATTGTTATTTCCGTTAGAGGATATAAAGGAAAAACAAAAGATCGGCGGAAGAACTTTATCCGAAATAGTTAGAATATAAAAATTAGCAATTTTTTGTAAGTTCTCTATATAATCCTTATAGAATCTGCCGCCATTATAGATCCAATATGGCGAATATGTAAATGAGCTGAATGAACACCATTTCTCCATATGTGGTTCTTTTTGAGATATCGTGAAATTTTAACACGGTAGAATTAAAACTGTTTACAGAATCCGTTTGAGATTGATTCAAGCATATTTGAGAAGTAGCTCAACATAATGCTAATGACTTTGGTTGAAAACTCCTATTAACGACTTAGTTGTCACAAGAAGTCACTTGAATGGAGTGCAAAATTAATGCCTTCGAATAAGTTAATGTTGAGTGCAGCAAAAAGGGGGAATTTTCAAAATTGAATTCAATATTTTCATGGAAAATGATAAAAGGATTGTTTTTTTTTTAAATATCGTTTTAACAGCTTAGTAGTCAAAATTGAATGGATTTAAAATAATAAATAATTACCCGGTCTATCAACAGAGGCTTGAAATTTCGAAGAAGAGTCCACTTGTTCTTCTGTGGAATACTTGCAATAACTCTGTAGTCCTTCTCCGCACCCGCACCGATAGACATTAGCTGACCATCTTCGGTATAAAGTGACGCACACTGCTCTTTTATGGTCATTAGAATACTTTCATCTTTCTTCAGGGATACTGCTGCTTTCATTACTGTTGTTCCTATATCAATACTGACGACACTGTCATGCTCTGATAAAAGTAATAAATATATCAGTGATAACACATTTAGAAACAAAAAAAAATCAAGTAACAGTTTTAGTAAGCTTATATTTCAACATCAACTTTTTAAAATGTGAAATCAATTTATAAAAATACAACAAACAAATGATTAAGTAATAAAGATATTTATTTTAATAACTGAAGAAAGTAAAAATTCATGAGCATCATTTTTTTAAAAATGGGTAATTGGAAATAAAACATTTCATTTTCATATGTTCGTGTAAAGAAACATACGTGCTATGCAGATGTAGCTAATCAGGAACATGAGGATATTTCTTATATTAATTTATTATACAATGATTTTACATAACACTTTGTACAAGATATGTAATTAATTTAAATTTTGCTTGGATTTTTTTCGGGAAATGAAAATGAATACAGTTTAATAATCAATAGATATTTGACAATCACGATCAAGGTATTTACGATATATTCAAAATTAAATGTGTTACAACATTTTTAACAATAATGTAAATAAAAGTTAAAAAATCAAAATTCAATGCTTGCTTGTTCACATAAAATTTATCTTTTCTTATGCTTTGGCCAGAGGTTGACAACCCTACTAAGATCTCATAATTGGTGATGATTCCCTTTTAAACAGTCAAGGATAGTTTAATTATCCTGAAGAATCAATTTATAAATTAGATAGAGTAGAAAATAGTACTTAATCAAAAATATTGTGTTCAACTCTTAACTGATTCATTGCTTTCAAAATATGTAAACAGACTTTGACGTCATCTTTAGACTTTTTTGTTTACCGATACCTGCATATTTAGCAATTCTTTGTGTATGATTATGAAAAAAAATCAGTTTAAAATTTTAATGGGAATTGAAGTAGGTTGGTCACGTGATAAAATCCTTTGAAGGCCAAAGACCAATTTCAGAAGAATTGATCAAATACCGACTCACTTCAATTAACATTAAAAATTTCAAACTTATTATTTATTACTTTAAAATACTTTTAGAATTGATAATTGATTTTTTTTTAATATGAATTATTGCTCTAACCCTTCGTCTTTTTTTTTTGTTTTGTTTTGTTTTTTTGTTTTTGTTTGTTTTTTTTTTTTTTTTTTGTTTTTGTTTTGTTTTTTTGTTTTTTTTTCTTTTTTTGCATTTCCTTTTGTGACCAAACCCTAGCAAGGAGGTGATTATTTCAATCCAAAATATATACACTGTAAAATATATCAGAATGCTTACAAATCAGTTTCATTTTTTCTAGTCCAATAGGCCTTGAGGAGATTTCTTCCTGCACATTAATTTCGAATTTCCCAAGTTTTACCCCGACTACGCTTTTATAGCCCCGTGGCTCTTGAAAATAAGACTGTTATAGTAGATTATTGAAAAAAATACCGTTACGTGAAGCTAATTGCTGACAGGTTTCGTCTTCTTCACAGGGAATCTCTTCTTCTACATAACAAAAACATTATTTTATTTTGATTATGGCCTTGAAAATGATGATCATTTTATTAAGACTGAACATATAAATTATTATGAAATGTTTGTTTCATAATAATTTATTTTGATAAATAAAAAGCTTAAATATACTCAATTAAAAAAATTAAGGGTTATGTATATAATACACTGTAGTTAAATTCAGGAAATTTCAATTTTGAAATTTATAATGAATTAGTGTGACGAATCCAAATTATGTGTGGATTTTAATGACGGAAGGCAACGAGTGAGGAGACAGAAGAATATGCGTTTAAGTGGTTGCTGCTTGGCTCAATAAAATCGCTTTAGTGGAGGTTATGTTAAGGTTTGGGGAGGCATTTCTATTCAGGGGTCCACGGAGTTGTACATCATCAGAAATGGACCGGTTTCATGCACACAGATAGGATCCACACAGATAGGATCCTTCTGCCAATTGTGAGAACATTTGCCATTGCAATAGGAACAGAATTCGTTTCAATGGGCCACACAGAGCAAAAATAGTGAATCAATATCTTGAGGCAGAGACTATCTACAGAACGGGGTTGCCCTCTACGTCACCGGACCTCAATCCTATTGAACATGTCTGGGATGTTCTACAGAGGCAAATTCAGCAGCAGTATCCTACCCTATGCAATACCAATTAACCTGAAGTTGCTTTGTTAGAGGAATGGGATTGGATACCGCAATGGACCATGCGTTCACTCATTCAAAGTTTCCCCAGGCGATTCAGGGTTGTTATTCAGGCAAGGCTAGGGTAGACCACACCAAATATTGAGGGTTGTTAGATAATTGACAGTTTTGAATAAAATTATGCAATTACTGTATATGGATAGGAGGGTATCCTTAATAGATAATCTTGTTTTTCTGTCCAAGTGAACATTAACCACCAGTTTTTTTATCAAATGTGTAACAACATAACAGATGATATTATGTAATTTATTTTGATTTAATAAAAACTTTTTTGATGTAGAAATCATAAATGAAGGTTTTCATAACCCTTAACTTGTTTGTTGAATATACTGTACCCCTTCATGCAAAAAGGGTATTTACTATAATAGTTAATAGGTTACCTTCTATGTTATCGGGATATTCGTAACATTAAGTCTCGTTCAAAAGAAAAAAAAATTACAATAGGAGAAAATTAGTGCAGAAAATTACTTCTAATTATAAAACATTTTCTTGAGAGTAGATTCTACAAAAAAAATAATTATTACATCATTATGATATGAACTTTTCATGCATCAAACCAACAAGAAATTTGATAGTTAAAAATACTTTTGGATGCTTTTGTTCTATTGGTAGATAAACATATTCATATATTTACATTATAATCTTGAAACATGATTCTGCTGCTTAAAATAAAAACAATATCAGCAAAAAATAGCAGCGGCAACAATAATAGTAAGAGAAATATTACTAATGAAAAAAGTGATGGTAAAAGTAGAAGTAGTAAAAAGAGATGTTAGGAAAAAGATATATAATTGTCAATTTTGTTTTCATTTATACAAAATATGACGATTTTGTGTTAAGTATTTACTTGCAGTTGCTTTATTCTTTATCATTTCAATCTTGTTTGATGCCGATGTAAACAGATAAATAGGTAAATAATTATAAACCGATTGTTGTAACTCATTCCAGAGTTCTAAATTCCCTTGGTAATTTCAGTGTACCATAGTAAATTTGTGTTCAGATTATATTTTTTCATTGAATGTATTACAAGTATGTGTCTATGAAAAACCTATCAATAAATGTATTTAAAAAAGACAAATGGTGCACTTAAAATGTACTTTGATGCCTGAGTTCTCATTTTTACAACTTTATCATTATAGTAATTAATGCTGTTAAAACAAATTAAATCGACATATACAGGTCTACAACTGCATAACAAAGGGATATATTTTCTAGGAAAACGTAAATGAATCAAAAGTCTTTACAAACAAAGGTGTCCAATTCTAGCACTAACAAGAAAGATATTTGATTTCAATTGAGGAAATTTGTTAGAAACATTCGCTAAAAATTTATCTACGATTTGACATAAATCAAAATATCAACAATAATTTTTTGTTTTCAGTTCATTTCTATTAAATTACGTGGTTTTTGTTAAGCTATCAGTATACACAGACATGTAATGCACACAATCAACGTATATGATGAGTTTTGTAAAATTATAAGGATATTAGTATTGAGAGCATCTGATGTTTAAGTTTTTAAAGGACTTAATAGTAATAATAATACCTGCATAAAAGATACATCCCCCCCCCATAAAAAACTTTAAACAAACAATCATATATCTTGAAGACTTTTCCTATAAATGTACTATACAAATTTTCCACCAATTAAGAAAACAAAGATTAATCTTGTTTTATTATCTAAATATTTTTTTCTTCTAAAAATGCTGAAAAATTCCCGGAACTGTGATTTTTTTTTAAAGACTCAACAACATCTTTATTTTAAATAACTTCAAACAAATAAAAAGCATCCATTGTTTGGAAATTACCTGGTATCAATTCCTCTTGATCATGATGACTTCCGCTTTCTTAAAAAAAAAAGAAAAGGAATATTCACTATAGAATGTAAGCCATAAAACTGAACTGCTTTAAGTTCATTTTGATATTGATGATCATTAATCATGCAAGGAATTTGGAAACACTTAAAAGATTTTTTTTCCACACATGAGGTTATCAAGCTAGAAGCTAGTTTTTGAAAGATTATGGATTACCTTCATGATCACGAGACTTCTCTTGTTGATCAGTCTCTTTGAATTTACTGGCAGTTTCTTCGTTGAATTGATAATAATAAAAGTTATTATTACAAGAGGACAATGAGCCAAATCCCTCACCTGAGCACATTTGCTGGGCAAAAGCACTAATCAGTTCAGTATTGAAAAGGTTGTGTGGGGGATATGAACATTAAACTTCCTGATGATTCTTCCATATTAATATAACAAAAAGCTTTGTTGTTCTAAATACAACTAATCACGGTTCTGTTCTTGAGAAGATTTTTAAAAAAGAGTTTGCCTCAGATAAATTCCTGTGTAAAAACTTTAATTGTCCATTGTGGCCAAGCTCTATCCTTAAAGGTCATGATTTAAAAAAAAAATCATAAAATTTACACTAGCAGAGGATGCTTCCAGATGAGTTTATTTTTCCTGATCTATTGGTTTCTTGAGAAGATTATTTTTTAAAAAGCCATCGATTTGTTTTACTTATTTGTGATTTTCTTCCCTTGAAAGAAAGCGTGAGCCTATATTTGAAGCGAATTTAATATTTTTACCGTAGATACTCTATGCCATGTTTGAAAAAAAGTTGAAGATGTGAAAAGTTGACGACAATGCCAACAAAGGCGATAGGGACATTGAGAGAGAACGAATAATTTTGATCAAAAATCTCACTTGAGCTGTTGGCTCAGTTGAGCTAATAGTAAAAATATAAGCATTATCATCAATCAATTTATTGTTTTTGTCTTTTTATTATTGATTATATGTTTTCTTAATTACGTCCTGTTCGAGAAATATTCAGTCTGATAGAAACTTTTTTTTTCCATGTTTTATTTTGCATACATGGAATTTCAGTTTAAGAATTCTTAACAAAATTTTTAATAACGTACATGTTTATCATCATAATAAACAATTATACCTTAAAGAGATTTGACATTAAATTAAATTTAAATAAACATACGATTAAGGTGGGTTGTCCCATAAGCAGGAAGTTTTTTACGTACTGATGCACATTGTGCTGTAAGAAAAAATATCAATTTATGCATAAAACGTTAACAAATTAAAGTAATTTTAAAAAAGCATTTGTAGATAAACATGTAATATATAACAGCAAATATGAATGAGATACTGTATTATATAGTATTATAATGACATATGCGTTTGTATTTTCACAGTAAATATATTTAAATGTATTTTGGAAACATCCTAATATTTGATTTGCAGTATGTTTAAAATTGAACACGACTCGAAAACAGGCAAACGCCGACATTCGCTATAACTCTGTTCTATACGGAAACACCGGGGTATACTCCTTGCGTTATATATGACTGTTATGCAAATTATCCCATGTTTCCCGATATCGGTGATACCCTGGTATACTATTATAATATTAACTAGACAGTGATCCTTAAGACAATCTCAAATACTCACCATGGGTATGGTATTCGTCCGGAGAATCTGCAAAGCAGAAAACATCTTGATAGTTTTTAAATCAGAAGAGAAAGAGCATAGAGAGAAAGCCAATCTAATATTACCTCATAAAAACTTTTCACTTAAATAAATACATTTATCTGTGGCAGCTGTTAAACTTTTTTGTTAGTACAATTTTGTAATAAAAGAAGTGATTCAATAATTTATTACTAGTTACCAATGTTTTCTACATATAGTGATTGATTGTGTATTATTTAGCGTGTCTTTCGGGGAGTTTTCAGATTTTTCACTCATTTATGAAGACGCCACCACTTGCCGGTGGAATGTTGCAAATTTTGGCCTAAACTTTGCATTCGGGGCCATTCAGCAAGGGAGGACCTTTTTTCGTGCAATTATTGCACCTACTTCGACACAGGACCACGGTTTATACAGTCTCAACCGAATGACTGTTATCCGCGTCCCACAGAGGGATTCGAACCCGCGACGTAAGGATTGACTCCTTACATGTACTTAGCGACTCAGAGCGCAGAAGCTTTAGCCACTCTGCCACGCAGGCGACTCTTCTAGATAGAAGATACAAGTATATGATTAAACAGCACTTAAAACTAAAGAGACGGAATACAAGATTTATCAAAATACACAATTGTTTTAGACAAGAAAACAAAGACCCCATGCATAGGCATTCATGTGCATGCACATGCTTGCTTAAATTTGTGAATATTTTGGTGTAGTTTGGAGAAAACGTACATGTAGTAAAATTCTAAAACTTACACAGCTTGCTTAATTGTATGAATCTTGAAAAGAAATCAAGTCCCAAAAGGGAGTTGAGGAGCGCAGTGGCTATTTCTTTATTGTTACATGTACACATGCATGCTAAAGCAGTACTAATATCATTTTCCGGCTAATTTAGACTTTTTCATAAAATGTAAAATTGATAAATCGGATAAGCCATAGATATCATATTTAGTATTTTCATACTTTGCATTTGTGTCTTAAATTAAAAGAAAAATTCAAGTCTGCTATGACGTCACCTCGTGACGTCTACAAATAAATAGATTGCCTTAATGAAATAGTGAACAGTGTAACAATTTCCCGGGAAAAAGTCATTTCTTTTTTGTAAAAATGATTAAATAAATTATGCAAAACAACAATGGGTCAATCTCACCATTTTTTTTTTGTCCAAAGTATTGATTTTTATCAATAACAATAGATTCAAACTGGAAAATAGTTTGAAGCATTAAGCGTTCCTAACTTTTCAGAAAAGAATATTATGTCTAATCATGATTTGAAGGTAGATAGAAATATCAATATTTTTTTTTTATCTCACACTAAAATCTAAAGTAGGAGGGATACATGAAAATAACGTTAAATGTCTTTCCTATCGAATTCTGATTAAAATCACAATGAAGCGTTGCTTTTTAAATCAGAATATCAAATTATTATTAGTGCTTGTAAAATAATGAGTATCAATCAGCAAGAGTTATCTTCCTATTATCGCCCTTGGAAATATTTTTTGTGAAACAAAATAATTCAATGTTAATGAACAATCTCGCATCTGTTTCTGAAACAATTAAACGACTTGTAATAGAAATATCTCAATTTTTCACAATTTAAAGAAACATAAAGTTTTGCATCTGATATTTTTGAAGCATTATTTCATAGTAAGAACCTAGGGGTGTGAGCCGAGTCAAATGCCCTCACGGATTTTGTCGCTCTGTAAGCATTTCGGAAATTTCATAGTTGTACTATTTACCGAAACATTTAAACTTTGTACAGCACTGTCCAAATGACAATATCTATACGTTTACAGTATTTTTAACGTGATGCTTTTCATATTGCGTGTTGATTGTTCTATCAAATAATTATGTCTTCAGGGTTTGGGAGATAGTACGCTTTACCTTTCCTTTTAACTGTTTTTGGATACAGAACAGTCATATCGCGCTGGCTACCCATGATTGAATTTGTTTGCATTTTAATCGTGTAATATAGTCTTGAACTAAATGCATTTAAAATGTTATATACACATGTAGCATGAAAACATGTTTATTATAGGAAAAACATTAATTGACCTTAAATAAATTCATCATCTTATCTATTCATTTTGTTTTTTGTGAAAAAATATGTTTATCTAATTTTAACCTGAACTTTAAAAAATCGTGATTCGAACATTCGCGACAGGTAACTGGGTGCTTCAACTCCGCCGCTATGACTACTGAGCCACGAAGTCGCACATACATTTCCCTTTAAACAGCAAACAGTTCTATATGTATAGCAAACGCACAACTGGACGTAGAATTTTTGAGAATATGTTGCGAAATTTAAGTAGGTAAACTAACTTTTTTATATAGAGTGGGTCTTCGTACCATTTTTTTGAAAATGGTGAGAGATACATTCTTTCATACCCTTTGAATATTTGTTTACAAAAAAATGGTACAAACACCCACTCTATATAAAAAACATAGTTTTAACATTCCATTTCTATCATTTTTACGGTCACTAAAGCGTATAACCATTTTGGCGGGTTAATTACAATCAATTTGTAAGTCATTTGATTCAAGTTTTATCTTTACTGTATACATATGGTTATAAATAACTCCCAAATTTAACAAAAAGTGTAATTTGCAAGATTTTATTTAATCGATATTTTACTTGCCCTTGCGTAGGCATATGACTCGCCTAATCCATCCAGATTCTTTGCTTTGACTTTTTTACTTACATTAACATGACTAATGTGAACTTTGACCAGTCTGATTATTTATAGTACTTTGATGAGATGTTGCCGTAAACAATTGGTAAAAATAAGATGTCTTAAACCCTCTGCTCGGAAAGTCTTATTAGCAGCAAATAATGAATATTGGCAAGAAACATTAAGAGATTATTCTAATAAATTGACATATATATATATATATATATATATATATATATATATATGTAAGATATACATGATGTTAAGATTCCGTTGTTACAACATGTATTGTTGAATATGTAAAATTTAGGAAATTCCCACGGCTTTATATCATTATTCAAGGAAGGACATGGAGATAACGAACAGTGTTCAATCTCAAAGTCCATAAAACAATACAAACTAGTGCTAATTGTAACGGGGACCGTTACAGATGTTCCCCAAACGCTCCCCAACTCCCTTTTGGTGCCATATTCCCTGTAATCTCTATTAGATAAGAAATACTTTATGGAATTTAGACTTAATCAAGGTCTCCCCAGAAAAATACAAAATATATTTAAAAATAGGCATTGCACGCATGTTCATGTGCATAACGACCATATTATCTTGTCTACACTATCTCAAATTTTAATATACTTAATACAAAGCATTTAATCCAAAAGTATTAAAAAATACACTCATTCGAGTGTATTTTTAATTTTACTCATTTCACGTGCACGCACGCGCAAGCACGTGCATAATGACTACACCTTCTTGTAGGAGTCCCTTATATTTATCTATGTTCTAAATCCAATCCTGTTTGGTTGAAAAACAAGGGAGTTATAGCCATTTGAAGTTTCAGCCAATCAGATTACAACACACATGCATGCGTGTGATTTTATAAATTTTTATCTTAATCGTATTGAAAGATATCTAAATGAATGACTATATTTAAAATTTGAAACATTTCGTCAAAAAACAAAGGAGATATAGTCATATAAAGTTTCAGCCAATCAGATTGCAGCACACGTGCATGCGCGTGATTTCATTATTTTTTTTCTATATCATATTTTAGGATATCCCAATGTATGACTATGTTTTACATGTAAATTACAAAGCATTTCGTCAAAAAACAAAGTAGATATAGCCATTTAAAGTTTCAGCCAATCAGATTGCAGCACGCGCGCATGCGCATGCTTTCATGAAAATTTGTATATATCATGCTGTAGATAAAGATGTAGGACTATGTTGAAAATTTCAAAAGATTATGACAAGAAACAAGAAAGATATTAAGACTTTAGTTTCAGCCAATCAGAGCGAAGCACACGTGCATGCGCGTGAGATCTTGCTATTTTGACCATGCCATCTTGTCTATACTACTAATGTATCCTTACATTATGAGTTTCAAAAAAATTCATCACGAAAAAGAAAAGTTAGAGCAATATCCATTATATTGGTCATTTTTCGTGTTGCACGTGCGCGCTCTTGCAAGCACGTGCGCGCAAAATGACCTTCGTTCGGCAAATCTACATAACATGTCTACTGACCCTAAAAACATTTTACCTTAGTCGGATGTGTAGTTTACAAGATCACTCGTGGACAAAATTTTCCCAGGAAGAAGAAAAATAATAATAATAATAATGATAATAATAATAATAAGAAACAGAGTAAAAACAATATGTTCCCCAACTTCGTTTGGGGAACATAAATAGGAGCAGAGCCAACACGGACCTCCCTAACATGAGAGGTGGGAACCGGTGACATAAAGGAGTGAGCAACACCTGTTGACCGGTCACACCCGCTGTGTGTCCCTTTCATGTTCAGAAATAAACGGAAAAATCCGTCGTCAATTCAGTGTATAAATAATAGACTTGCAATCAGTATGAAAAAACGTCAGTCAGCTTTTGATCATTATTCAATTATCGAATAGTACATGCATTAGAAAATGCTTCAAATGCGTTACCGGTCGGACTTTGCGTGTTTGTTTGACATAATAAAAATATGTTTAAAGAAAACAAGTGCAAAAATTAAACATGTCAAAGTGGTTACAATATGTAGATTTTTTATTGATTGCAATTGCTTAATATATTAAAAATAAAGCATAAAGACGTATTTCATGGTTATTTTATCAAAGCATATTGAAAAGTAATGTAATAACTAAAAAAAATACTAGTAGTCGTTCTCACATATTACAAAAATCAAACTCTCAATCTTTATTTATAATTCAGTGATATTTGTGAACAAATAATGCACACACTTGCATATAACAAATCCCACAAGTAATGAAATCATTGTTTTTCTTTATAATTTCAACAACCTAAGATTTATGGGGACACAGATAGGACGCTAGGTTAAGTTCGGAGGAATTCGTTAGCTCTTGATATTGATGTCTAGCGGTTTATGAGCTCAATTAGAATGTCATTAATGTTATGCAAGCAGAAACAACCATCCTCTCTATGTCCAGGCTTACAGGCCCCAACAGTGATGAAGTGGGGATCCAGCACAGCACTTCCCCGTAAACAAAATTGAAGAGTTTATGAATCGTTTATTAGGCTGTGTGCACATTTTTTCTATACGTTTGTAACTTGACGTTTACATGTATATATTAGTTTGTTTTCATTTTCCCCATTATTTAATAATTTCTCTTTCTTTATTTAATAATTTCTCTTTTTTTCTTTATTCAATTTTTTTAAAATTTATTTTTGGTTTGTACTATTGGGCTTTCGTATAAACACGTGTTTAAGCAAAAGTCAGAGACAAAAAAATCTTATTTGTAAAAATGTTTCCAGTTAGGCCTACCTCTCCATTTAAATTATTAAACAAACATTGTAAATTATGGGCTCAATGCAGTTCAGATTAATTTTGATTATAACGACAATTTATAATGAACTTGTGTGACATCTGCTGTAGAAAATTAACAATGATCTTTTTTGTGAATTTCTTTATTGAAAAATATCCCCTATAATTGATATTTAAAACAAACTTGTAAAAGACTTGTAAATTTCTGATCAAGAGTAAAAAAAAAATACATGAAATGTTTTTTACCTCTGTCGTCTTTTTAGTCTTTTGTGTATATATTCACGGATAGAGTTACTTTAAAAAAAATCAATAAAATGTGAATGTAAAATGTGAAAATGTGAATTCTATATGAAGTGAGTCCGTCACTAATTTTCCCTCTGTAAATTCGTTAAGAAGCACCAGAACAATTTAAAAAAAAATAACAAAGCATTGCAAGTAGAACCCGTATCTTACCAGTTTTTTTCTCAATAAAATCGACATTGCTATCCGCGGATTTTCCACTCATTTCATCAAGATCAAAACGGTTTCTGTATATTGGATACATACATCTACATTTACTTCTAACTCAACAGTAAAACATGTGTTTCACCTTAAGGGTACTTAACACAAACACGTATTGTAGCCACTGCACAGAAGAATCAGAAGTAAACTTGAAACAAACTTTTAAAAAACATCTTTCATACATATATCTATCACTCAAAAGTGAGAAAAGTCTTAATTCTACTTGAAAACGCTGTAGGTATTATTTCATTTTTGCTTATATAGTTGTAAATTCTCTTTGTATATTAAATATTGCAAAGTAAAATGGTTAAGGATGGGTGGACATAACTGGCCAGAAAAAATGCCGTAAATTTAAGTTTCATAAAATGTTTATTTTTTTCCATAATATATACCCACGATATCTTAACCGTGTATTCATGGTACGGATGTGAATTTAAAGCGCTATTTTCAGGGTAAACTTAATAAATATCGAAGGATGGTACCTGAAGATTTCTTGAATATCAATAGATAATAAGGGTCACACATTTTTCATCGTCTGAATACATAGTCAGCACATGTTTGTCGGCTGTTCTTAAGAAAACTGTAGTTGTATATTGAACAAAATAATGTTATATTAAAAGGAGAAGAGCCGACAAACGTGTGCTGCTACTTAATTTAACGAAAAACATGTTCCGAACAAACTTCTAGCTTCCATTGTTGTGTCTTCGATTGACCTGTTAAATATTACAAGTCATCACGTGATGTCCACCTGCGAGTGTACTCATGAAAACAGTTACATTGTATTCTTCAACATGACCTCGATCTAAATCATGTCTTTGAGCGTGTTTTGTTGCCGTTTTCAGAATTTGGCAAATTAAATATTGTTTTAATTTTGTGTGTCATCACATTTTTAAAATAATTTCATATTGACATCGCTGTAATATGCTCAAAACGTATTCGAATTTTTGGAGAGAGAGAGGGATAGAGAGAGAGAGAGAGATGTCAACAATGATGCCGATCGATAGCCCCGCCTCCTATAAATATTGATTGTGTGACATAAAAACCACTCCGGGCACATGTCGAATTCCGGAAAACAAAACTTATGTATCGCTGCTTCAATTTTGGTGCATGACAACAGGGCATTGTTTTTACATAAATGTTCCATCTTATATAACCAAGTATATGTAGTCTTTCCATTGCTCGTAATATATTTTGGATTAACTTCATTTACAGCTTGGTAGAGGAGTCGCAAAAAGATCCAAAATAGGGCGTTAAGTCCACCCATTCTTTGGTTGACATTGTTTTCTCAGGTACATTCTATCTATTGACATATTCTTTAAAAAAATTAAGAAAAAAAGAAACAGTATTATTACTGTATACTGCAATAAGCCTTCATCGGAAATACTGATTTTTTTTTCTTGAAATGCAGAGTTTGATAAAAATTGCAATCTTCTGCAAAAATTCTCCAATATTTTTAACTACACTTTTATCCTTTAATAAGAATTTAGTTTGTTTGAGAAAGTTAGAACAATCGCATATCGGTTAAGAGTTACAATGGAGAAACTCACGGAATATAGACGTGTAAATACCGTTTTTCAATTTAAAAAAAAGCTGTAATATTACATGTATATCATAAATTTAATACTTAATGAAAGAACACAAAATACAAATTTCTGAATTTTATTTTAAGTTGGTCACCAGATTGGGCACTCACGTGAGAAATGCATAAAATTTGTACACCCTAATATAGATTTTCTGCAAGATCCACGGAATTCCAAAACAAATCCCATGGAATTCCACGTTATTTTTGTTCCGCAAAAAACACGGAATTCTTCAGAGTATTGGGACGGACCTTTTTCTGAAATGGTATGGAATTTAAAATCTAGCCAGGAAAAGAAAGGAACAATGCCAGAAAGAAATATGCGGAGGAAATCCGTGGAATTCCAAATTATTTGTAAATGTAAGGAATTCCATGGAAATCCGTAGAATTCCAGGAAAATACAATGAAAACTGTATTAGTACCAAATAATTACAAAAAACGTGATGATATCACAATTTTTCATAGATTAAATATATTTTTGCCAAAAAAAAATCACTGTTTCTTCTACAAAGTTTTTTGAGACAAATATAATAGCATATACCTCTCAGATGTACAATATAAGCACACTTTTTTTAAAATGCATGTATTCTCACTGAAACTTCAAAGTATTTTACAACAAAAGTTATTAACAAAAATGTATCCAAGAAAAAATATGATTACTGGAGGATCGCCTTAGTTAAATAAGTTATCAAGTTATGACATACATGTATGTAGTAAACTAAAGTCTGCATTTTTTTTTAAATAAGAGGTTAGATTCATTAAATGACATTGGCCAAGGATTAGGAGAGGTCATTGAAACCTCAACAGGATATACATTTACAATAAATTTTTAGTGGCCCATGTAAATTTACTGTACAAAGTTAGTGAGTAGAGTGACAAACACATGTATAAAATGCAAAATTATATGTACTACACAACTACATTGATACAAGGATCCCATTAAATCAACAGTTGCTATTTTCCTCCCATGTACGTGCCAATGATCCCAATTGTGGAAGATCCAAAACTTCTGACATGTTGCTAGAATCACTTCCTCACAGAAATCACATGAAATTTGCAATAGAGGGTTGACATATTTTTGGCGTCACAAACGGATTCAATATTAGTCTCTGCAAGTTTGTTGTTGATCATTCCAACAGACACTTCAAACTTTCCTTGCACAATTTCTGAAAGAGGAGAAGACCATTAAGATGTATCATTATTAATATCCATATAGATATATGACAAATAATATACTAAAGCTCTACAAAACAATTGGTTCTTTCTACCTGGCAGATCAGTTTACTGTAGAATATGAATTCACTATCTTGAAATTTTTTGTTCAAATTTAGATTAATTCTGATAAACATGATTAATGTCAAAATGTGAAAAGTTTATAGGAACAGACAAACACCAAACTGTGACACTGATAAAAAAAGCAGGTGAGCTAAAATGAAAAGGCTATAGCTGAAGCTTAATGCCTGACTAACATTAAAAAAATATAATTTCAATTCATGTGATTTAAATGATTAAGAAAATAATGAAGAAATCTTACCGCTTTTTTTAAATACAGCTCTTGTCCTAAATCTTGTGCGCATCCGGATTCCTGTAAAAACCATGTATACTTCTTAGAAGATGATAGCTATTTTATCTAAAATAATTATACATACCCGTGCAGTTAGCATGTTTAGATTACCTTTCAGAATTAATTGTTATAAATAATTAGGATATGGAAATGAAGCATGTTAAGAATATAAACCTTTAAATGTTGTTTAAATTTGCAATATTTTTTTAATCTTATGCTAAAATACATGGATTTATAAAATCAAAGTTATTTTATTTGTTTTAAATGATAATTTAAGCTGGTTCTCACAATATTCACAAGCCTAGTGACTGATTGATTAAGCATCTACATGTATTTCCACTTTTATCGAACGCCAGGGCTGTGAAAATCATCTCAGGCAATGCAGCAATTATTAAAACAATCAAAACATGCAAGATAAGAGCTGAAAATTGTCACGAACATGCATTTACATAATATTTTATTAATTACAATTACATCATACTCTGTAAATGTTATCTTAAACAAAGGCAGGAACAGGTAAAATTCTTTGCATCAGTTTGATTTCAGACAAGGAAATTCGGGTCAAAATCCTTGACCTTAATGATATGTTTAGATTTGTTAAATAATTAATACAGAAATAGTGCTTGCCCTTACGATAGCACCGTCGGGCATTTAAATTTAATTTTTATGTATCATGGTGTCCGGATAAATCAAAAGTAGCAAAAGTATTTAAAGTATTCTTCATTCAAGGACAATTACAATACTGTACAATATTGTACCTACCGGTCTTTAAAATGTCTTCATTTTTTTTCCATTCCAAGCTAATCATGATCCCCTGTTCTTGACAATATCATTCCAACTTTCCTTCTGTACAACATCAACATGGCATTCGAAAATCTCCAATGCAGAGCTGTCGTTCGTTCCTCTCTCAGACACCTCTGCGATGGGCTCGTGTCAAGATTTTTGACATAACGTATAAAACGTGATATTTGCAGGATTGTTTTAAAATGAATTAATAGTTCTGGATTAATTTAGTAAATATTTATCTCAAAAGTCAGATATAAACATAGAAATTAAATTATAATTAATTAAAACAAACGCACTATTTCTTGTGTTTATCACTGTGATATACGCGAGCCACGCCAGAGGTGAATGTATGAGCCGATGGTAGAGAGTGGGCATTCGATATTTTTGAATTTCGGTATGTTGTTAATGTTAATTGTTCATCGAGCCCGACTTCGATCCCGATATTATTGTATTATAAGTCGACAGTTAAACAAATCTAAGCAATTTTCTACAGTTTATCAGCGCAGAAAATGGCAAAGTTTCTCATTTTGTAATTTTTTCCAAAAATTCCACTACTTTCCAAGCAAAAAAAATGTCTAAGTCCAATTCTTTTTCAAATTCCAAAATATTCCAAAACTTCAAGACACACTTTTCGAGTTATGTGAGGAAATTATTGGAATTCTTTTGAAAATCTACATTAGGGCAGCATGGAAATCTTTAACAAATTTTAGTATCGCAAGAGCGTACTCTAGTTCAAATTAAAAGTGTTGCTCATTTGCATCGTATTCGCATACTTTTATAACTTAAAGTTTCCAGGAAATGGGCTCATGTTAGAATATGTATGACCTTAACAAAAAGTATTTTACGTTCTTTTAAAGTCAATTTCTCGTTTTCAAAAAAAAGCAGCATCACTATTAAAATTAAGCAATAATCCCTTACTTTAATGTTAAAACTAAATATAGAGGAGTATGCTATGACTCATTATATCTTAACATACTTCATGCTTTAACGTATCATTACTTTAACTATGATTTTGATTTTAAATATGGAAATATTTGTCGGATATGCATATGTTCCTTTCTAAAACAGCTTTCTATTCATAAACACACAGGTATCACTTTTAACTAATTCAACAAATTTTGTTAATGACCGGAAGTTTTTGCATGGTTTACCAGGGATGTTTTGATTGATATGATTGATATGACCCTTGTTGAAAATTTTTCTGAACACATTTTGGAAAGCTTGATATAAGGTAAACCGTACAGTCAAACACGCATGTAGCAAAATGTTAGAGATTTAATTATTTTTTTACTTGTAATGGAGATTAAATAAAAAAAAAAAATGAGACAAAAGGAAATTGAAGGCGTGTTTGCTAGCTACTTTTTGTTTACTGTTTATGTTAATCATTCACATTTTTTTCAAAAATAAGTACATATTGAAAAAAAAAACACTAAACAACCCCCCCCCCCTTCTAAAAAACGAGTCGCAGTAGGTCGTTGCACGAAAAAGATCACTCACTGCTTAATGGCCGTAAGTGCAAAATATAAGTCCTATTTAAGTAAGAGGTAGAGCCACTTTGGGCCTTATTTGGCCCTGGAAATTTCTTAAAATTTCGAAACCGCTCAGTTTAGGTTGCAAATGCAGTATTTATCACTTGGACTGTTGGTGACCACGTATCTATTAACTGTGACGTAATTTTACATCTAGTCAATGCATTATGACGTCATAAAATGCGTCATTTTCTGCATATCCTGTAAATTCCTTTGAAAATAACCTACAGTTGAAGCATTTTTTCAATATTTCATATAGAGCACAACCTCTGATCCAAAATATGCCAATACATTATGAAAGGCCTATTTCTGAAGATCAAAAAACATATTTTATTTTTTGGATCGTGGACTGTGCTCATAATTTAGTTCTTTGCTGAAGGTAGTCAAATACGCATATTTTCTTCAAATATCAAGAACATTGCAATTTCTCAAAGCCTGTTTTCAAATATTTTGATTCTCAAAACGAAATTTCATTACAGAACATGAAAGCCCCAAGTGTCTACTTTATTTTGATATATGAAAATGGAAAGAGGGTGATAGTTAATTAATTGATATAAGTACAGGGCCATTTTATGCATAAGATGGCTCTTGCTCTTTTTAGCCCTCAACTGGCAACTGATAAGTCCCCTTAGAATGATAAATTCTCGAGAGGGATATTAAACAACGATCAATCAATCAATAAAGAAATAGCCCTAAATAACAAGCATAGTCAACTTTTGCATCTCTCTACCAGCAAGTGTGGTGTAACATATGAGTAAAGGAATTTCGACGTACGTTACGCCAAAAACCAAACCAAAAAAAAAAAATTCATTTCGAATCTCTTTCGACAATGTGAATTTTTCTTTACATCCATTCGCTGACGTTTTTCATACTAATTGTTAGTCCATTATTTATACATTGAATTGACGACAGATTTTTCCGTTATTTCCCGATCATGACAAGGAGCACAAGGTGGTAGTGACGTGTCAGCAGGGGATGCTCACTCCTCCATGGCACCTGATCCCACCTCTGATGTTTCGGAGGTCCCTGTTTGCCCTGCTACTGTTTTTTAATTGTTTTATGGACTTTCATATTGAATACTGTTCGTTATCTCCTTATCCTCCTTTCAAGTACAGGTTTTAATCTATAAATCGTATATAAAGTTTGTCTTTCAAAATTTTTTCCAAACGGCAAATTGTTCTAGAAGCAAGCTCAAGAACAATAGAAACTATGATAAAACTTTGGAAAAACATTTGATAATAGATTACATGTCTCACCGGTTCTTTTGCTAATGAAATCAACATTATTGTCTCCAGATGTTTCCCTCAATTCCTCAAAATGAAAACGGTTTCTGACACTGGATGCTGTGAATATAATAAAATAAACATATCCTGGTGTCAAAAACAGGACTAAAATTCGAAGCCCTTCAATAACATTTCGTGGCATCTCTGTATAACTGAAAAAGTTCTTTATCGGCATATAAAAACAAATGAAATAAATCAATTATTAAGTTATTGTGATTTGTCATTCCCGATAATGCACTTTCTTCTGTGAATTTAAATTAAAAAAAAAGTATGTTTTAACCAAATATGTTATTTTTTTTTTTAAATTATATCCGAGGTTAATCTTTTAAAACTCTGTCTTCTTTCATTTTGTTCGTCGCCAGCGCGGCTCTATAGTCGCAAAATAAGGAGTCTATCCTTACGTCGAGGATTCGAATCCCACTGTGGGAACTAGAGACCGGTCCTTCAGATGAGAACTATAAACCGTGGTCCCGTGTCGCAGTAGGTGCTTGCAGGAAAAAAGATCCATCCCTGCTCAATGGTCCTGAGTGCCGAGTATAGGAAACAATTTGCAGCTCTCCATCGGCAAGTGGTCTCGTCTCCATATAAGTGAAAAATTCTCGATAGGGACGTATACAATATACAATCAATCTATCACTTTGTTCAAGACGCTCAAGGACAATTGAAACGATAATAAAAAAATGATATGTATAGATTACATCATTGAAGCCGAGTAGTATTGATTATATCGTTTCATGGGGCGTGGAAATCGAGGGCGCGGAGCGCCCGAGATTTCCTTGCCCCATGAAAACGATATAACCAATAGTACGAGGCATCTATGATGTAAGCAACTTGTCGCATATCTGATGACGTAAATTTCATTGAGAGTGTAAAAATTTAATAATAAAAAAAGATTCATTTCAAGCTAGCTCTCCAACATGTCGGACGTTCTTAGTGAATTGACTTTGAGTTCTTAACTGAGTTTGAAGATTTTGACAATTTATTTTTAAGCCAGGCACTCGACATATATGAAATCACAGAAACAAATAGTTAGGAGTTTATCGATAAAAAGTTTTGGAGATTTTACCGTAACTTTCAAATAATCTTTTGAACGACTGCAGCTGGGAACTTTCAACCGAGTTAAATACATGTATTTTAATTTAGTTAAAGGCTAAGAAATAGCTATACATGTTCATTTTTCTGTGGTTATGAACTTAATAACGTAAAATAAAATCAGTTTTTTTTCTCATGACTTGATTTCTGCCTCCTGCAGTGATATTTGAAGGGGCGTGGAAAGTATTATCGCATATGTGATATGGAATATATCACCACAGAAAGATCAAAGAAAATCACCGCAGATATGCGACAAGAAAATAGAATCCATGGCGAGTCATTTTTTTGCATATAACAATTTACTTGAAAAAAATACTTAAACATCCTATGATGGATTGATCGATTGTACATTGTTTTAACAAACACAACACGATTATGGGAAACTTTATATGTTAATAAAAACAGTAGGTCAGGATAAGAAAAGATTGAAAAACATCAAAATGCCTGATTCAAATCATCATACCTCTTTGGTTCTCCGTGGAATTGACGTGACAATTCTTGTCAGCTTCTTTCATTGTATCACAATCTACAGACCTTTTAACACTGCGAGCTGCAAATGTTCAAACAACAAGTGTGACTCAGTGTTTAATCTGTGGTGTTTCTTAATTTGAGGAAGGTGTATATTACATGATTTTGGAAAAGAAAATCACTGTAAGTTGATAAAAATAGATTTTTTTTAAGTTTCCTGAAATACCTCTAATCATAGTGGTTCAAAAATCAAAAGATGAGAAATATTTCGTAAATATATTAAAACCTAGAGGTACTGCAAGCGATGAGCTCTCTAAATGATACCCCCGCCTCCCTCCATATAGTTATAATTGCAAAGTCCATGTATTGCTGTGGCCGGAAACCCATAATATATGACGGATTAAAAAGTAAAATAGAAGGTGCACAATGGCAATATGTAATAAAGATTCTGTGAAAGTTTCATCAAATTCCATTCAGTGGTATGAGAGGAGTTGCGGATAAGATATGGGTACGCCAAAGCGTAACAGACGGACGGAAGGACAGACGGACGAACGGAAGGACGGACGGACAGACGTACAGACGGATTAATGATTACTATATATACTCCCGCTTTTCAAGAGGGGGTATAACAATAGCTGCCACATTATCTGTATGATCCAGGGTTGCTTTTGTAGTCAGTTGACTCCTAACTAAAGTTCAACGAGAAGTTAGATTTCAAACGAATAAGTAAGTTAAAATTTCTAACTTATATTTTCTTTACAACTGAAATCATACTTTTTCTGAAGAAATTGGCACGTACAATTTGATATATATATATATATATATTTTTTATTTCATGACAAAATGTGAATTATTGTAAGATAAATGTCTTTAACTCTGGCCATTGTGCAAAGTGCAAGACTTGAAATATATATATATGTGAATGTCACATGTTCAGATAAGATAATTTATATGATTTGATCATAAATATGCTGAGAGACAGTTGTGAGAAGCATATGAGCAAATTATCTGTTAGTATTTGCATACATGTACCCTAAATATTCTAATAGAAAATAAAACTAAAACATACAGCACTATGTTCTGAATTTGTTAAATGTCTTAAAGAATTTTCACTTTAAATGCGATCTTGATTTTTAAGTATAAATATTTTCCTGAAGATGAAGGTTTTCTTTCCTTCAAGAACTACGAACGGGAGTATTGTTCTCCCGCCTACCTCCAAGTCAATTTTCAAAAGTTAATATATTTGGATGCTTTTCCATATTCATAAGAATATTTACATGGGTTTCCATTAAACATTACTTATTTGGAAAAGCAAAGAAAGATAACCCTTTAATTTTGGTAAAACTCGCGTTTTTCACTATAGAAATCAACGAAAAACGGAAAATATTTTTAAAACATCTCTCCCCCCATCCCCCACCCCCCCCCCCACCCCCGTGAAACACAAATTCCTTAATACAGGTAATATAAACTGCTATTTCACAAAAATTCATACCAAAGCTTTTTGTGTTTCACCGGGGGAGGGGGGGGCATATGATAACTGACAAAAAATGGGGAAAGTTTTAGTTTTTCACCAATTTCAAAGTGGTTAACAACTAAAGTATAGCATTTTATCAATGGTATATGTTTAAATTCATATGTTAAAAACGAAAGAAAAGAAGTAAGGAACATTTATTCACATTCGAAAATATTTTAAAATACGGTGTTGGTGTAAAGCCCGGTTTCAATAGAAAAAATCGTCTACCCCCCTTTTTTAAAGAGCTAGAATAAGGGATAATGAACAATTTTACACTGGTATTAAACTTATCAATCAATAAAAAATGAATAGATCTTTTCATTCAACGAAGATTTTATGGCCACATTGTCATAAATATTGAATTACATAGGTGTTAAATGTAGGCAGGAATCAGGACTTAGCGTACGTATTTCTTTTGTTCCTATTATACAAGTAACTATACCTGAATCACTTTGAACTAATTCCACACGCCCTTCTTCAAGACCAGAAATGTTTGCATGGTTTGTCAGGAATGATTCGTTTATATGACCTGCTATTAATATTTTTTTCACATTTGTAGGAATTGGAATATATATCAACTAATCAGTAAAACATGCTTTTATAAAAGTACCAGAGAGAAGTAATTCTTATTCATTCAATTCTTCAAATCATGAATTATTGATAGAGAAAACACAAAATGCTTCATTTTATCATCATACCTGTTCGGTTTTGCGTGGAATGGACTTGACAATTCTTCTCTTCTTCTTCTTTCATTGTATCACAATCTACAGATCTTTTTACATTGCAAGCTGCAAATGTACAAACAACAAGTGACTCAATTTTTAATCTGTGGTGTTTCTTAATTTAAGTAAGGTGTATATTACATGATTATGGAAAACAAAATCATTGTAAGTTGTTAAAAAAAAGATTTTGTAAAGTTTGCTTCTAATCCTAGTTGTTCAATACTCAATAGATGAGAAATATTTCCTTAATATATTAAAAAGAATAGCTGCCACATTTTCTGTATGATCCAGGGTTGCTTTTGTAATCAGTTGACTCCTAACTAAACTTCAACGAGAAGTAAGATTTCAAACGAATCAGTAAGTTAAAATTTCTAACTGATATTTTCTTTACAATTGAAATCATACTTTTTCTGAGGAAATTGGCACGTAACATTTTATACATTTGTTTAAAATTTAAGACAAAATGTGAATTATTTTGAGATAAATGTCTTTAACTCTGGACATTGTGCAAAGTGCAATACTTAAAATATATACATATGTGAATGTCACATGTTCAGATAAGATATAAAATACGATAATAAATATGCTGACAGACAGTTGTGAGAAGCATATGAGCAAATTATCTGTTCGTATGTGCATAAATGTACCCTAAATATTCTAATAGAAACCTTTTTCGATCTCTGTGGAATGGACTTGACAATTCTTCTCTTCTTCTTCTTTCATTGTATCACAATCTACAGATCTTTTTACATTGCAAGCTGCAAATGTACAAACAACAAGTGACTCAATTTTTAATCTGTGGTGTTTCTTAATTTAAGTAAGGTGTATATTACATGATTATGGAAAACAAAATCATTGTAAGTTGTTAAAAAAAGATTTTGTAAAGTTTGCTTCTAATCCTAGTTGTTTAATACTCAATAGATTAGAAATATTTCCTTAATATATTAAAAAGAATAGCTGCCACATTTTCTGTATGATCCAGGGTTGCTTTTGTAATCAGTTGACTCCTAACTAAACTTCAACGAGAAGTAAGATTTCAAACGAATCAGTAAGTTAAAATTTCTAACTGATATTTTCTTTACAATTGAAATCATACTTTTTCTGAGGAAATTGGCACGTAACATTTTATACATTTTTTTAAAATTTAAGACAAAATAAGAATTATTTTGAGATAAATGTCTTTAACTCTGGACATTGTGCAAAGTGCAATACTTAAAATATATACATATGTGAATGTCACATGTTCAGATAAGATATAAAATACGATAATAAATATGCTGACAGACAGTTGTGAGAAGCATATGAGCAAATTATCTGTTCGTATCAGTATACATGTACCCTAAATATTCTAAAAGAAATAAAACTAAAACATACAGCACTATGTTCTGAATTTCTTAAATGTCTTTAAGAATTATTACTTTAACTGTGATCTTGATTTAAAAGTATGAATATTTTCCTGAAGAGGAAGGTTTTCTTTCCTTCAATTTTTTTCCTATTATACATGTAACTATACCTGAATCACTATGAACTAATTCCACACGCCCTTCTTCATGACCAGAAATGTGTGTCTGGTTTGTCAGGTATGATTCGTTCATATGACCTGCTATTAATATTTTTTCACATTTGTAGGAATTGGAATATATATTAACTAATCGGTAAAACATGCTGTAAGCAAAGTAACAGAGACAAGAAATTCTTATTTGCATTAACCATTTAATTCTTCAAATCATGAATTATTGATAGAGAAAACACAAAATGCTTCATTTTATCATCATACCTGTTCGGTTCTGCGTGGAATTGACTTGACAATTCTTCTCTTCTTCTTTCATTGTATCACAATCTATAGACCTTTCAACACTGCATGCTGGAAATGTACAAACAACAAGAGTGGCTCCGTTTTTAATCTGTGGTGTTTCTTAATTTAAGTGAGGTGTATATTACATGAATATGGAAAACAAAATCACAGTAAGTTGTTAGAAATAGATTTTGTAAAGTTTGCTGAAATGCTTTTAATGATAAGGGTTCAAGAATAAAAGAATGAGAAATATTTTGTAAATATATAAAAAAGAATAGCTGCCATATTAGCTGTACGATCCAGGGTTGCTTTTGTAATCAGTTGACTCCTAACTAAACTTCAACGAGAAGTTAGATTTCAAACGAATTAGTAAGTTAAAATTTCTAACTTATATTTTCTATACAATTGAAATCATATGTTTTCTGAAGAAATTGGCACGTACAATTTTATACATTTTTTTTTAATTTAAGACAAAATGTGAATTATTTTGAGATAAATGTCTTTAACTCTGGACATTGTGCAAAGTGCAATACTTAAAATATATACATATGTGAATGTCACATGTTCAGATAAGACATAAAATACGAAAATAAATATGCTGACAGACAGTTGTGAGAAGCATATGAGCAAATTATCTGTTCGTATGTGCATAAATGTACCCTAAATATTCTAATAGAAACCTTTTTCGATCTCTGTGGAATGGACTTGACAATTCTTCTCTTCTTCTTCTTTCATTGTATCACAATCTACAGACCTTTTTACACTGCAAGCTGCAAATGTACAAACAACAAGTGACTCAATTTTTAATCTGTGGTGTTTCTTAATTTAAGTAAGGTGTATATTACATGATTATGGAAAACAAAATCATTGTAAGTTGTTAAAAAAGATTTTGTAAAGTTTGCTTCTAATCCTAGTTGTTCAATACTCAATAGATGAGAAATATTTCCTTAATATATTAAAAAGAATAGCTGCCACATTTTCTGTATGATCCAGGGTTGCTTTTGTAATCAGTTGACTCCTAACTAAACTTCAACGAGAAGTAAGATTTCAAACGAATCAGTAAGTTAAAATTTCTAACTGATATTTTCTTTACAATTGAAATCATACTTTTTCCTGAAGAAATTGGCACGTACAATTTGATACATTGTTTTTTATTTTATGACAATATGTGAATTATTTTAAGATAAATGTCTTTAACTCTGGACATTGTGCAAAGTGCAATACTTAAAATATATACATAATGTGAATGTCACATGTTCAGATAAGATATAAAATACGATAATAAATATGCTGACAGACAGATGTGAGAAGCATATGAGCAAATTATCTGTTCGTATGTGTATACATGTACCCTAAATATTCTAATAGAAATAAAACTAAAACATTCAGCACTATGTTCTGAATTTCTTAAATGTCTTTAAGAATTATTACTTTAACTGTGATCTTGATTTAAAAGTATGAATATTTTCCTGAAGAGGAAGGTTTTCTTTCCTTCAATTTTTTTCCTATTATACATGTAACTATACCTGAATCACTATGAACTAATTCCACACGCCCTTCTTCATGACCAGAAATGTGTGTCTGGTTTGTCAGGTATGATTCGTTCATATGACCTGCTATTAATATTTTTTTCACATTTGTAGGAATTGGAATATATATTAACTAATCGGTAAAACATGCTGTAAGCAAAGTAACAGAGACAAGAAATTCTTATTTGCATTAACCATTTAATTCTTCAAATCATGAATTATTGATAGAGAAAACACAAAACGCTTCATTTTATCATCATACCTGTTCGGTTCTGCGTGGAATTGACTCGACAATTCTTCTCTTCTTCTTTCATTGTATCACAATCTACAGACCTTTTTACACTGCAAGCTGAAAATGTACAAACAACAAGAGTGACTCAAGGTTTATTCTGTGGTGTTTTTTTTTTTTTTTTGATTTAAGTGAGGTGTATATTACATGATTATGGAAAACAAAATCATTGTAAGTTGTTAAAAATAGATTTTGTAAAGTTTGCTAAAATGCTTCCAATGATAAGGGTTCAAAAATATAAGGATGAAAAATATTTAGTAAATATATAAAAAAGAATAGCTGCCACATTATCTGTATGATCCAGGGTTGCTTTTGTAATCAGTTGTATCCTTACTAAACTTTAATGAGAAGTTAGATTTCAAACGACTTAGCAATTTAGAGTGTCTAACTTATATTTTCTTTACAACTGAAATCATACTTTTTCTGAAGAAATTGGCCCGTACAATTTGATACATATTTTTTTATGACAAAATGTGAATTATTGTGAGATAAATGTCTTTAATTTAACCCTGGCATTTGTCCAAAGCTCAATACTTAAAATATATACATATGTGAATGTCACATGTTCAGATAAGATATATGATACGATAATAGATATGTTGATAGACAGATTTGAGAAGCATATAAGCAAATTATTTGTTCGTATGTGCATACATGTACCCTTATTATTCAAATAGAAAATAAAACTAAATCTTACAGCACTATGTTCTGAATGTGTTTAATGCATTAGACAATTATTACTTTAACTGCGATCTTGATTTTTAAGTATGAATATTTTCCTGAAGATGAAGGTTTTCTTTCCCTTCTTTTCCTATTATACAAATAACTATACCTGAATCACTTTGAACTAATTTTTACGCGCCCTTTTTCAGGACCAGAATTGTTTGCCTTGTTTGTCAGGGATGATTCATTCATATGACCTGCTATTCATATTTTTTCATATTTGTAAGAATTTGAATATATAATAACTAATCGGTAAAACATTCTTTTAGCAAGAACCAGAGACATATAACTCTTAATTGCATTAACCATTTAATTATTCAAATCTTGAATTATTGATAGAGAAAACACAAAATGCTTCATTTAAATCATCATACCTTTTTGGTTCTCCGTGGAATTGACTTGACAATTCTTGTCTTCTTCTTTCATTGTATCATAATCTACAGACCTTTTTACACTGCAAGCTGAAAATGTACAAACAACAAGAGTGACTCAAGGTTTATTCTGTGGTGTTTTTTTTTTTTTTTTGATTTAAGTGAGGTGTATATTACATGACTATGGAAAACAAAATCACTGTAAGTTGTTAAAAATAGATTTTGTAAAAATTGCTGAAATGCTTCTAATGATAAGGGTTCAAAAATAAAAGAATTAAAAATATTAAGTAAAGATATAAAAAAGAATAGCTGCCACATTATCTGTATGATCCAGGGTTGCTTTTGAAATCAGTTGAATCCTAACTAAACTTCAATGAGAAGTTAGATTTCAAACGAATTATCAAGTTAAAATGTCTAACTTACATTTTCTTTACAACTGAAATCATACTTTTTCTGAAGAAATTGGCACGTACAATTTGAAAATTTTATTTTTTTATTTTATGACAAAATGTGAATTAATGTGAGGTAAATGTCTTTAACCTTGGCCTTTATGCAAAGTGGAATACTTAAGATATATACATATGTGAATGTCACATGTTCAGATAAGATAAATGAAACGACAATAAATATGCTGATAGACAGTTTTGAGAGGCATATGAGCAAATAATCTGTTCGTTTGTGCATACATGAACCCTTATTATTCAAATAAAAAATAAAACTAAAACTTACATCACTATTTTTAGAATGTGTTTAATGGCTTAAAGAATATTTACTTTAACTGCGATCTTGATTTTAAAGTATGAATATTTTGCTGAAGATGAAGGTTTTCTTCCCTTCAATATTTTTCCTATTATACAAGTAACTATACCTGAATCACTTTGAATAAATTCCATACGCCCTTCTTCATGACCAGAAATGTTTGCCTTGTGTATCGAGGATGATTTGTTCACATAACCTGCTATTAATATTTTTTTCACATTTGTCGAAGGATACGGAGATAACAAACAGCATTCAATGTCAAAGTCCATAATACAAAATCAGAGGAGAGCAAACACGGACCTCTGAAACATCAGAGGTTTGATCAGGTGCCATGGAGGAGTGAGCATCCCCTGCCAACTGGTCACACCTGCCGGATGCTCATTGTCATGATCAGGAAATAACGGAAAAAATCCGTCGTTAATTGCATTACTTAAAAATATACATATGTGAATGTCACATGTTCAGACAAGATATGGGATACGAAAATAAATATGCTGATACACAGATTTGAGAAGCATATGAGCAAATTATCTGCTCGTATGTGCATGCATGTACCTTAAATATTCTACTAAAAATAAAACTAACACTTACAGTACTATGATCTGAATTTGTTAAATGGTTTAAAGTATTATTACTTTAACTTTGATCTTGATTTTTAAGCATGAATATTTTCCTGAAGATGAAGATTTTCTTTTCTTCTAAAATTTTCCTTTTATACAAGTACCTATACCTGAATCACTTTGAACTAATTCCACAAGTTTTTCTTCATGATCAGCACTTCTTGACTGGTTTTTCAGGGATGATTCGTTCATATCACCTGCTATTAATATTTTTTATATTTGTAGGAATTTGAATATATATTAGATAAGCAGTAAAACATGCTTCTACCAAAGTACTAGAGACAATTCTTATCATTATATTCTTTAAATCACAATTTATTGATAGAAAAAACACAAAATGCCTCATTCAAATCCTCATACCTCGTTGGTTCTCCGTGGAATTGTTTTCACAATTCTTGTCATCTTCTTTCATTGTATCCAAATGTACAGGCGAATTAACACTGCTAGCTGCAAATGTACCGACAGCAAAGGTCACTCAATTCTTAATCTGTGGTATTTCTTCATTGAAGTAACGTGTATAAAACATGATTATGAAAAACAAAATCACTGTAAGTGGTAAAAAATAGATTTTTTAAAGTTTGCCGAAATGCTACAAATGATAATGGTTAAAAAAGTGGATGAGAAATATTTCGTTAATATATTAAAAATGAGAGTGGCCAAATTTTCTATATGATCCAGAGTTGCTTTTGTAATCAATTGACTCTTTACTAAACTTCAACGAGAAGTTTGATTTCAAACGAATCAGTAAGTAGTAATGTTGATGTTTTATTTTCTTTACAATTTATAAAATACTTTTTCTGAAGAATTTGGCACGAACAATTTGATAAACATTTTTTTTTATTTTATGACAAAATGCGAATTATTGTGAGATAAATGTCTTTAACTCTCGCCATCGTGTAAAGTGCATTACTTAAAATATATACATATGTGAATGTCACATGTTCAGACAAAATATGAGATACGAAAATAAATATGCTGATACACAAATTTGAGAAGCATATGAGCAAATAATCTGTTCGTATGTGCATACATGTATCCTAAATATTCAAATAAAAAATAAAACTAAAACTTACAGTACTATGTTCTGAACTTGTTAAATGGTTTAAAGTATTATCACTTTAACTGTGATCTTGAATTTTAGGTATGAATATTTACCTAAAGATGAAGGTTTTCTTTTCTTCTAAAATTTTCCTTTTATACAAGTACCTATACCTGAATCACTTTGAACTAATTCCACATGTTTTTCTTCATGATCAGCACTTTTTGACTGGTTTTTCAGGGATGATTCGTTCATATCACCTGCTATTAATATTTTTTATATTTGTAGGAATTTGAATATATATTAGATAAACAGTAAAACATGCTTGTAGCAAAGTACTAGAGACAATTCTTATCATAAATCATTTAATTCGTCAAATCAAAATTTATTGATAAAGAAAACACTAATTATATAAATGCATCATTCAGATCATCATACCTGTTTTCTTCTCTGTGGAATTGTTTTCACAATTCTTGTCATCTTCTTTCATTGTATCCAAATGTACAGGCGAATTAACACTGCTAGCTGCAAATATACAGACAGCAAGGGTGACTCAATTCTTAATCTGTGGTGTTTCTTAATTGACTGGTTTGACAAATCTTATCATTATATTCTTCAAATCAATTTATTGATAGTAAACGTGTATATCCAAATGTACAGGCGAATTAACATGATTATGAAAAACAAAATCACTGTAAGTGGTTAAAAATAGATTTTTTAAAGTTTGCTGAAATGCTACAAATGATAATGGTAAAAAAAGTGGATGAAAAATATTTCGTTAATATATTAAAAATAAGAGTGGCCAAATTTTCTCTATGATCCAGGGTTGCTTATGTAATCACAATATATATTAGATAAACTCCTAGCAAAGTACTAAACTTCAACGAGAAGAAAACACTAATTATTTGCATCATTCAGATCATCATACCTGTTTTCTTCTCTGTGGAATTGTTTTCACAATTCTTGTCATCTTCTTTCATTGTATCCAAATCAGTAAGTAGTAATGTTAATGTTTTATTTTCTTTACAATTTATATAATACATTTTCTGAAGAATTTGGCACAAACAATTTGATACACATTTTTTTTAATTTTATGACAAAATGCAAATTATTGTGAGATAAATGTCTTTAACTCCCGCCTCCGTGAAAAGTGCATTACTTAAAATATATACATGTGTGAATGTCACATGTTCAGACAAGATATTGGATACGTTAATAAATATGCTGATACACAGCTTTGAGAAGCATATGAGCAAATTATTTGTTCGTATGTGCATACATGTATCCTAAATATTCTAATAGAAAATAAAACTAAAACTTACAGTACTATGTTCTGAATTTGTTAAATGGTTTAAAGTATTATTACTTTAACTGTGATCTTGAGTTTAAAGTATGAATATTTTCCTGAAGATGAAGGTTTTCTTTTCTTCTAAAATTTTCCTTTGATAAAAGTACCTATACCTGAATAACTTTGAACTAATTCCACACGTTTTTCTTCATGATCAGCACTTCTTGACTGGTTTGTCAGGGATGATTCGTTCATATCACCTGCTATTAATATTTTTTATATTTGTAGGAATTTGAATATATGTTAGATAAGCAGTAAAACATGCTTCTAGCAAAGTACTAGAGACAAATCTTATCATTATATTCTTCAAATCACAATTTATTGATAGAAAATACACAAAATGCCTCATTCAAATCCTCATACCTCGTTGGTTCTCCGTGGAATTGTTTTCACAATTCTTGTCATCTTCTTTCATTGTATTCAAATGTACAGACGAATTAACACTGCTAGCTGCAAATGTACAGACAGCAAGGGTGACTCAATTCTTAATCTGTGGTGTTTCTTAATTGAAGTAACGTGTATAAAACATGATTATGAAAAACAAAATCACTGTAAGTGGTAAAAAATAGATTTTTTAAAGTTTGCTGAAATGCTACTAATGATAATGGTTAAAAAAGTGGATGAGAAATATTTCGTTAATATATTGAAAATGAGAGTGGCCAAATTTTCTATATGATCCAGGGTTCCTTTTGTAATCAGTTGACTCCTTACTAAACTTCAACGAGAAGTTTGATTTCAAACGAATCAGTAAGTAGTAATGTTTATGTTTTATTTTCTTTACAATTTATATGATGCATTTTCTGAACAATTTGGCACGAACAACTTGATACACATTCTTTTTTTATTTTATGACAAAATGCGAATTATTGTGAGATAAATGTCTCTAACTCTCGCCATCGTGTAAAGTGCATTACTTAAAATACATACATATGTGAATGTCACATGTTCAGACAAGATATGGGATACGATAATAAATATGCTGATACAAAAATTTGAGAAGCATATGAGCAAATTATCTGTTCGTATGTGCATACATGTATCCTAAATATTCAAATAGAAAATAAAACTAAAACTTACAGTACTATGTTCTGAACTTGTTAAATGGTTTAAAGTATTATTACTTTAACTGTGATCTTGAATTTTAGGTATGAATATTTTCCTAAAGATGAAGGTTTTCTTTTCTTCTAAAATTTTCCTTTTATACAAGTACCTATACCTGAATCACTTTGAACTAATTTCACACGTTTTTCTTCATGATCAGCACTTCCTGACTGGTTTGTCAGGGATGATTCGTTGATATCACCTGCTATTAATATTTTTTTATATTTGTAGGAATTTGTATATATATTAGATAAACAGTAAACATGCTTGTAGCAAAGTACTAGAGACAATTCTTATAATAAATCATTTAATTCGTCAAATCAAAATTTATTGATAAAGAAAACACTAAATGCATCAATCAGATCATCATACCTGTTTTCTTCTCTGTGGAATTGTTTTCACAATTCTTGTCATCTTCTTTCATTGTATCCAAATGTACAGGCGAATTAACACTGCTAGCTGCAAATGTACAGACAGCAAGGGTGACTCAATTCTTAATCTGTGGTGTTTCTTAATTGAAGTAACGTGTATATAACATGATTATGAAAAACAAAATCACTGTAAGTGGTTAAAAATAGATTTTTCAAAGTTTGCTGAAATGCTACTAATAGCATCTATTAATTTAAAGAATAGATGCTCTTATTTTATGAGGAAAACTTTGTTGCTGCTATTTGAGTTGGGTTAGTTTGAATATAATTTAGATCAGGTTCGGGATATCTCAAATTCCCCCTCTTTGCACTGGTTCCTAAAACAAAAGGTACATGAATTTTTAGATGCATGGATGGATTATCCTTTTTCGCAAAAATGCGAGATTAGCTTGGATTGAAATTTTTCATGTCGGCTTACATGTGGCATACGTTGTGTTAAAACTAGGTTACGTTTTAGTTTTACAACTAAACATAAATCAGATCTATGAATATTTTTTGTAATTATATATTTTAAGATTTGAATCGTGCAATTAAAAAAAAAACGGGTTGGTGGGGGGGGGGGGGGGGCTTATTAGCAGTATAAAAGTATAAAAGTGATCAAAACATTACAATCTGTGTCTATCAATTTTAGCAGCCTTTATTCAATTGAAAATTCTCAATTTATACAATAAGAGAATTTTTAAGTGCATTTTGCAATAGAATGCGTTAAATAAATTAATAAATAAATAATAACCAGGGGGCTCGAAAGCAAATTAAGTTATTATAATACTTTTCCGTCTTTGAGGATTAACAG
The DNA here is from genome assembly GCF_032062105.1 of Saccostrea cuccullata. Lineage (NCBI taxonomy): Eukaryota > Metazoa > Mollusca > Bivalvia > Ostreida > Ostreidae > Saccostrea > Saccostrea cuccullata. Next base: position 82,353 of record NW_026938694.1, read on the forward strand.
GGAATTATCAAATATGTAAGTTGTAAGGCTAATGTTCAGCATAAGTTGGGCTATATGTTATCATGCAATAGTTCATGTTTGGCTAAAATAATGCCCTCCACAATAAACAGCACAATCAACCAACAAGACAAGCCAATGCTTTATTTCAAACTTCAGAATTGATGTACGCTTGAAATTAAATTCAGAGATTCTCAAGTGTGTAATTGCCCCTTGGTTCCTTTTGGCAATTGCAATTTTTTTTTTTCAAATTCATTGGCAATCAAAGGTAGCTCACTTACTCATTGAGAGCTATGCTAATTATTTTTACTTGTGTAATTAGTCGTACAATGAATTTGACAGTACAATCTGACTCGAGGGTATTCGCTTTAGCATTTTAGGGACATGGGTTTATCCCGGTTATTGATGCACCTCATTTCATTCCTGCTCATGCATTCTTCACTTCTAAGGCTATAACCATTAGGAATAAAGGAATTGATAATTTCATTTATCTGGGGTTTGGGTTAAATTACGGCTAGACTTATTAATTAAGGAACATTACAAATCATTGCTCAATTTATGTTAAAGAACATAATCTTCTGTATGCTATAACCAGTTGCTTAAATCAGAAATTCTCTTTTTTTAGCTATGGTAAGTATTTAAGGTTTGTAGGTGTGCTGTGACCCACAAAAATAATAACTGAATCATGTAATAAAAGGGATTCACTTCACAAGTAACATAATATTCTGGTTCAAGTATTACGGCTTAATTCTTGTGTTTACTCAAACTTTTGTCTGCCTTTTTAAACATCTATAATCTATTCTTGATAATTTTATTTTATTGGTTAGAGAATAAAGTTCGTGGAATATTTACATCAGATGAGAATAGTAAAACATTAGGGTTGAAAATATTACTTATAAACTTTGGACATTCAAATTCATAACACATACATGTAGATAGGGGAAAAACATGCCATTCATTCAATATTTGGGGAATAAAAGGGAATTTTATTGTTAGACAATTCATGTCAGACTCTTAGCCTCCAAAAATAATAATAATTATAATAATAAATAAATAAATAAAAATAAATAAATAAAAAAATCTGAAGGAAAAGTATGAATTGGATAGGGTTTTCAGTAGAAGAGTGTGTTATACACCTACTAGGGAGAGCAGCATATGAGGCCATCATGACATAGGAATAAAACAGATTTGGGAATAAAACAGTAAGATTTATTATTGCAAGATACAGTGTACTAAGATTATCAAGTCAAGTACACACAAATATAAACTGATAAAACATGTAGTACGGATATTTTAAGGACTAAAGCATAATTTTTGTTTCAGTAGTCAATTATTGATAAACAAGAAGGCAAGTACGTAAAGGACTTCAATTTTTTGAATTGATTTCATTACTACATGTACATTAGTTTCACCTGTTTTAATATACACAAATTTGGCCAATTGATGTGATGTATTTCACAATGGAATCTTTCTTTAGTCTTAATTTAGTATTGTGATCAGACATCTAAACTTGATAAGCATGATATAAGCTTATGAATCTCATTCAAAATATATAGTTACCAGTATATCATAGAGTAAATTTAATTTTCTTGCTTATCCGATATTAAACAAAACAGTGGAAACCCCTACTTATAAGATCCAGGGGTAGAAACATTCTAAATTTAACCTATTGGAATTTCACAAACAGCTTCATTCGGGGAAAATTTGTAGGAAAAACAAAGCTATTGTTATTAATGGATTTGAAATTATAGCATTTGTCAAAATTTTCCACTAATTATATTAGATTCATGCCAGCTAAACATATCATTCATACAGGATCAACAGCAAATTTCTATTTCTCTGATTTTCTCAGCCATAAGCTTTAATGTATGACAAATGTTAAAATGATTCAAGTACTTTTTAGGGAGTAGTATTTGTTCAGTGTTAAACCTCTACTACCAAGAAAGTGCTTCCTTCTGATCACATTTTTAATTTGGAGTGAATTAAATTTTTTTTTTTATTTTTGTTTAGTCTCCAAACCTTTAGGAAAGTGATGTACAGTACTGTTTGTAATTTAGGAATAATGCACTGTCAGGCAAGGTCAACATCATAATTCCTATTTATTTATTTTCTAACTACAGGGATAATTAAAATACATGTGTAATCATTATTCTTGCAAGCCAGTCTGATAGGGAAAAGGGGTTTTGCTCTCTGTGTGAGCCAATTATTAGTAATACTTGTCCTGTTTCTATCATAGTTCTAGCAAGTGAAGTTACATTATTATTCTAATATGTTTAGATCTGTAATTGTCATTAGAAGTGAACTTTAAAAAGTTCTATATTCCCAATACATTTAATTAAGTAGCTGTAAATATCCAGTTTATGATGTATAGGCTCACAGCTCAGTTATACGGATTAGTTTGGTGAATATATATTATATATACATGTGTGAATGCCACATGTTCAGACAAGATATTGGATACGATTAATAAATATGCTGATACACAGCTTTGAGAAGCATATGAGCAAATTATCTGTTCGTATGTGCATACATGTACCCTTAATATTCTAATAGAAAATAAAACTAAAACTTATAGTACTATGTTCTGAATTTGTTAAATGGTTTAAAGTATTATTACTTTAACTGTGATCTTGATTTTTAAGTATGAATATTTTCCTGAAGATGAAGGTTTTCTTTTCTTCTAAAATTTTCCTTTTATACAAGTACCTATACCTGAATCACTTTGAACTAATTCCACACGTTTTTCTTCATGATCAGCAATTTTTGACTGGTTTGTCAGGGATGATTCGTTCATATCACCTGCTATTAATATTTTTTATATTTGTAGGAATTTGAATATATATTAGATAAACAGTAAAACATGCTTGTAGCAAAGTACTAGAGACAATTCTTATAATAAATCATTTAATTCGTCAAATCAAAATTTTTTGATAAAGAAAACACTAAATGCATCATTCAGATCATCATACCTGTTTTCTTCTCTGTGGAATTGTTTTCACAATTCTTGTCATCTTCTTTCATTGTATCCAAATGTACAGGCGAATTAACACTGCTAGCTGCAAATGTACAGACAGCAA